>NW_027185712.1:6388122-6442801 GCF_028583685.1 Petaurus breviceps papuanus
TCTCTCTCTCTCTCTCTCTCTCTCTCTCTCTCTCTCCCCGCCCCCCTCTTTATCTCTTCTAGTTAAGGATATGCCAAAAGCATGCATAAATCATTATCATACAGAATTTGTAAAGATGAGAAAATAGTCATGTTTCTACTAGTTTCTCTCTCCTTAGTCACCTTTTCTTGATGAAAAAAAAGCATTTACATTTTTTTTTTCCATTCCATCTTTGGGATTCTAAGGTCCCACCTTAGCCAAAGGGCAGTATAAATGTGTGATTAAACTAGAACCTGGTCAGAGAAGAGAAACTGTTGGCTTGGGATAGAGATTG
The DNA here is from genome assembly GCF_028583685.1 of Petaurus breviceps papuanus. Taxonomy (NCBI): domain Eukaryota; kingdom Metazoa; phylum Chordata; class Mammalia; order Diprotodontia; family Petauridae; genus Petaurus; species Petaurus breviceps. The sequence goes on from NW_027185712.1 coordinate 6,388,436, forward strand.
AGTTGAGGGATGAACAACTATCAACAACTATCAACAAACCCAGCCTGGTTGATAATAGTTTTTCTATAGAGTGTTGAAATACAAAGGGTTGAAACAAATATGGAAACTAGTTGCCAGAATAGCAATTTGGCAGTGGGAGACAGATGAATCATTAAAAGAGCGGGAGTGCTGAGGAACAGACCACTTGTTTAATTCAGTTTGCCTTCCCAAACCTTTGGTCTTGTTAAGGTAGCTAAAGGTGTCTTTCCATGTACATGACTCCCAGCCTCGTGTTTTGAAATGTCATTGCAGGAAGTGTCATGACCTCTTCTGAATCATTTATATAAGGCTCATAAACTAATGTCCCCACCGCCCCTCCCCAAAAAAAGCACTTCCCTATCTTAGTCAGTTGACCCTAGTGGAAGGCCTTTATTAAATTCCATGGTGTATACAATATATATTGTCTTCTATGTCCTTTCCTCTCTTCAAATACTTACCAGTCCCCTATGTCTTAGAGGTAATCACATCATTTCCATTATTCAAGAACATCCAAATAAGGCCTAGAAGTTTGGGGCTATAGTGAGCAATATTTTCTATGTTGTTAATTAGAAAAACTATCAAATAGTCAATATTTATTGAGCATTTAGTGTGTTTGAAGCACTTGCTAGGCAAAAATATATTAATAAAGTTATATAAAATCTTAAAACGTGTTTGTTCTTCCATCTTAAAGTGGACAATTGAAAATCAATTTTCAAATAAAAGGTATCTGAGCCATGCAATTTGGAAGCAAAAAAATTTAAAAATTATCTTATTTCCCCATTTCAGTGTAATGGATGCACAGTACTTAGTAACACTGACTCATGGGAATTTTGAAGAACAGCTTCTAAATTTGAAAAGTTAAATATTTATTTAACACTTAAACTACAGTTGTTCATTTCTAGATTTTTAGTAACACATTCTTTCAAAGTAGAAATAGAATGCCTCTTAAAAATGATATAACATGGACTTCCCTGATTTTGCTCAAATTTACATGGTGTATTTTGAACTATTCATTAATGTGCTTTGCTGCAAGGTTGGTGGGGATGAGAAGTGGGGGTGAGTGAATCAGGACAAGTGAAACATGAAGAGAGAAAGATTTTGGTTTGGTGTAGGGGGAAAAATCTTTGTTAATGAATCTAGCTGTCTAAAATTGAAATGGATTGTTTTTGTAGGTAGTGAATTTTCCATATAGAGGTCTTTAGACAAGGGTTCAATGAACACTTCTTGAGGTTATCATAGAGATAATTCCTGTTCTGATACAGTAGATGGCCTCTGAGCTACCTTACAAGTAAGATTATTCATTTTTATTTACTTGTATATACATACATGTGTGCATATACACATGTGTATATATGCATAAGTGTATGTATACATATATGTATACATACATGAATGACATGCGTATATATTTTTTTCTTTTCCCTTTAGAATGCATACTCATTGAAAGTAGGGATTGTTTCACAGTGCCTGGAACATATTGGGCTCTTAATATATGCTTGTTGTTTGATCATTTTTCTTTCCAAGTGCTCAAAACCCAACTTTAATAATGCATTACAATAATAAAATAGGTATACACTTTGACCATCAATACCACTATTAGATACATACCCCAAAGACATACAAAGACAGAAAGGACCCATGGGCACAAAAAAATTCTTCCAATCTATTTTATTATAACAAAGAATTACTGCTGACAATTAGAAACCGACTAAACAAATTATGGTGTATGTATACGTGAAGAAATAGAATATTTTTGCTCCATAAGAAATTCTAAAATAGAGATTTCAGAGAAATCTGTAAGATTTATATGAACTGATACAAAATGAAGTGAGTAGAGTCAGAAGAGCATTATATACAATTACTATAAAATTGTAAAGAAAATGAACTAACTCTGAGGAAAGTAATGACCAATAATGCATCCTGAGGATGGATGCTGAAGTATGCTTACCAATTATTGCAGAGCGGTAATACACTTTAAGTGCAGAATGGCATATACATATTAAGTCATGAATAATGTGAATTTATTTTTGCTTAATTGTGCTTTTTTGTTCAAATGAAAGGTTTTTAACATTTGGAGAGGGATTTGAGGAAAAAAGGGGACTTAGTAGTGATGATGTGTCAAAAGAAAGAGGAAAAGGGTAAAAAGGAACATCAATGAAGTATCTAAAAGAATGCACAATAGAAAACAACAGGAGATACAGAGAGAGACAGACAAGCTGGATAGCTTTCAAATTTGAATTTATTATATATTGCAAACAAGGAAACACATTACAAAGAGTTGCAATTCAAGGTTTTCCTTGCAATCTTCTTAACTATGGAATTCTGCAATTCTTTATCTATGGAATTTTCATATTCACTGATATTTCTTAAATTTAGGTAACAAAAAAAATAAAATGAAAAATAATGAATTCTAGAATTTTGCCAAAAATGGAAGTCCATTTCACTAACCTATGCTTTGAAGAATCTATGTTCTCCCCTTTTCAAAAAATTGAATCCCATTCTCCATCATCACCACCCCCGCCCTCAAAACTACTGCCAGTGGCTCAGTAATCATATCCACAAATATGTTTAGTGCCTTGAGATATAGCTCATCTAGGTCTGATGACTTCACCTCATCTAGTAGCTCTTTCATCCCATGTATAAGTATATGTAGGATACTCACTATAATAAGATCATACTATAAAATAAAAAAAAAAATATTAAAAGGAGGAAAACAATACAGAATCCCCTAACTATGTAGACTGTGGACCCTTAAATGCCCTATATAAATTCCCAGAATCCCTTGGAGTCCTAAATTATGATTTCCAATGCCAGTGTTTCCATAAGTCATCTGGACAGTTTCAGATTCTTATCTGTGGTCTGTTGTAGCCAGTATCATAACTCTTTCTGGTGGATCTTTCTGTAGTACTGACAAATTCCACTAAGTGGTTCCAGGTGTCACTTTCTACTGTTCTCTAATTTGTCCCCGGCTGGTGAGCTGTTGGCGTAGTTTTCTTATTCTCCCATATAGTCAGCCTTTCAGAAAGATGAGCTCCCCATTAATGAGCAAAGTCACAACCAACAATGGAAAGGGAAAATTTCTTCAAGAAAGTGACTTTCTCTGGCAAGAGTTATAGCTCTCCTTTATATACTTTACAATTCTAGTGTTTCAGAACCAAAGAAAGGATATCTTTTTACTAAATTATTTTTTAAAATATTAATTAAATACAATACTGGTGATTAAAAAAAAGAAAAGGAAAGGAAAGAAAGGTCCCAGGTCTCAAGGAGTTCACTCTAATTGGAAAAGACAACATATATAATAAGAGAGTTCAACTGAAGGAAACACAGAAGGGTCTAGAAATCCTAAGATTGTTGCAGTTAGGTAGAAAGACTTAGGCATGATTAAGGTGTGGGGGGGGTACAGAGACCCCCAAAACCCTCTACCCACCAAAAAAATTAAAAGTCAAGAGGTATCTCGAGGAAAGAACAGGAAGTTTTATTCAGTTATCAAGAGGGTGTCCCTTCCATCAGTAGGAAGCAGCAGAAGGAGGCATGCTCCAGAAGACAGAACAAGAATTTATACCCTAAGGCAGTCAAGCCCCCCTCCCACCTATCTCTTCTCCCATCAGCTGGGAGGTAGGCTTACAAAGAACAAAGAAATAGGGGATAGCCAATACAAATGTACTTATCCTCATTTGGCAACTGCCAAAGTGAAGAAGGGGGAAGGGCTCTAGGAGATTCTTAAAATTCCTGAAGGTCTTAAGGCTGATTGACAGCAAGGAAAGTGGGGGAAGGGTCCTAGGTTGTATAATTTCTTAGGAAACCCAGGACTCAGGTCTGTCCAGTCTTACAAAAATCTGTCTCTGGTTTCAAGATAGTCTCTCTCCTTTCTCCTCATTCTGAGGAGTCTTCACAGAGGGTGCAGAAGGTGTACCCCACTCGGGTGCATTGGCAGATCAGGTGGCAGTGTCCAGGAGTCTGGAGGGTATAGTTATAGGACACATAGATACAGACCTATTGGACCTTAGAACATGGTGACAGGGGTGATGTTAAGGCCTAGAAGTCTTCCTTCTTACTGAATGGATTGTAGTTAATGATTCTCTGTTTCTCTAAATAATGTAAGCATCCAAGTTTACTTTTCAGGGATCATGAGAAGGCTACATTTAATACCACTGAGTAGAAGAGAGTGGGCCTGAGAATCTAAATGGAATGAGTGTTCTAGGTGATTTGCCATAGGGATAAGGATGGGGAGAGATGTTAATATCCAACCAAGAGGGGTGAGGATCGCTTTTGAAGAAGGGGGAGAAGGATACTTGCTGTCTGATGTTTAGACGGTTCTGAGTGGTCTGGACAGGGAAGAAGAGGGGGAAAGAACTGTCCCAACACTCGTTATTTGCCTTTCTGGTGAACTGCTCTTGAGGAGAGCTTAGAGGCATTATAGACAACCTAATGATGAGGTTCGGGCTCTGGAAACCCCCCTTGAACTCTGATTAAATTGTATGAGGCATTGGCATGAGACCATAAGCCTTACATTGTTGCTGGGCCCAGACCTCAGTTACTAGCCTAGCCCTCCATTGTCTATCTACTTCCCACCCTTGAGCCTATCAAAATATCAATCCACCCTGGAATTGGCCTAGCCCACCATTGTCTGTGCCTCCAGCAACTTCCCACCCTTAATCACTCATTGACCTCATCTGACTTCTCCCAAGACCTTCCCAAAACTCCTCCTCTAGACCACCCCTAGATTCCTCCCACAACTTTCTGTATATAAGATCCCCATCTTCCCTCCGTGTGTGAGAGCACCATAGAATGACTTAGCACAGACTTATTCTGTGTCCAATACAAGCAAACTTTCAAAAAACTTTACTTTTCTTTGGGTGAAAAGACTTGAGTTGAATACATTCAGCAGGACCCTGCGTGTTGGTATTTTGGGGACTCTAGAGCAACCCTGACCCTCTTTATGGGTAACCTTTTCACTAGGATGTTTTCCCCTTTAGGAAAGAGAGAAAGGGCCCTCCCTCACACTGACTAGGTGTCCTGTCATCCAACAAGAAAAGGGGCCACCTGGGTAAGGGGTCAACTTTTGATTATAAAGAGGGTTCCTTACAATCCATATCCAACCAATTGTCAAGGCTCCACTATATCTAGGCTCTATCCACTCCCACTCATCTTCCACATAGCTTCCAAAATCTTGTTCCTAAAGCAGAAGACTGAGCCTGCTCCAGAAGTTCCAGTGGTTCCCTGGTGCCTTGAGAACAAAACACAAACTTTGTTCCAGCATTTAAAGCCCTTCCTAGTCTGTATACAGTCTACATTTCAATACACATTACTGCTTTTCACACACTCTACAGACTAGCCAAATTGACCTAATTACTGTTCTTATCTCTATGCCTTTTCCATTCTGAATTCACTCATTCCTTATCTAGTCTCTTAAAATCCCTTACCTCCTACAAAACCCAAGTGCTACAAAAAAAAACAACCAAAAAAAATGGTTTCTTGGTTGGGAGCAATACCAGCCATCTAACCCTAGACTATTAATACTGTAAGAGATCTTAGAGATCACCATGCCCCACCCAATTCTTTTATAGATGAAGAAACTGAGGACTAAAGAAAGAGAGCAGAGGTTTTCCTGTGGCCTGCCAGAGTCATTTTCAAGGTTTCCAGAGGACAAGTGGTATTAAGCAGTCTGGACAAGAGCCTCCCAGGTCTACCATGAAGCAGCTTTCCTCTGTAATCTACGTGCCCATCAGTCTTGTCCTCCTTTCTGCATCCTTCTACCCAACTTGCTTAGCAGAAACATAGGACTCATCAATTTCTTCTCCTGTGTCAGACTTGGCATTCACAGCACAGTGCTCTAATGTCGATTTCTGCTCTAAGGCTGCCTAATGCTGTAAGCATGGAATGGATGAAGATGGTTGGATTGCAGCAGCTATTTATTAGCTGGAGTCTCTAGTTTCTCACACTTATTTTGCTCTGTGTTGGTGAACTCAGAAAGATAACACCTAATGAATCCAAGTATACAAAAGCATGAAATTTGGGATTCCATAGACAAGACTATCAAACCCCACCAGTATCCTAAATGAAAGGAAGAGAATAGTCTTGGAATAAGATTCAATTTCCAATTTCAGCAAAGATAATAGTACTTTCACACCTAGTTTCCAAGGGTTACTAGTTGGCTCTAATAGCTTTCCTCTCTCTATAGTTTAATAACAGAATTATTTCAATAAGCATTTGCTGAATTGAATCAACAGGAAGAATTTATGGACTTGTGTTCCCAGCACTATCTTGACACTCAAGGATACAAAAAAAGGAATAACCAAGAGTCATTCTTCAAAGATAAGTGGTCAAAAGGTACGAACAATTTTTGAAAGAATTGTAAATTGTAAATTACGTTAATTGCCACTTGGAAACTTCCTCCAAATCAATAACAATAAGAGAAATGCAAATTAAAACAACTCTGAGTTTTCACCTCTCACCCTGAAAATTGATCAAGAAAACAAAAATGAGGATAGTCAGTGCTGGAGGGAAGTTGAGGGAAGAAAGCCATATTCATAAACTGTTGATAAATTGGTCCAATCATTTTGGCTATCCATTTGGAATTATGTAAATAAGTGACAACACTTCATACCTTTTGACTGAATAAATCCTTCTACTAGGCACATATCCCCAAGAAGTTTAAAGATGAAAACACAAGAGTTTCAGCAGGACCATTTGTAGTAACAACAACTACAACAAAACTGGAAACAAAATGGAGCAAAAGTAAACTGCTATATAAATGTAATAACTCCTGCTACAATAGAAAGGAGAAAAGTCACATGAAGCAACCTGAGATCTGAGGGACTGAGAAAGCAAAAAAGAAATGGTATTAAAGAACAGATAAGGAAACATAATGGTATCACTTTGACAGAAGTGAGGGGGAAATACTCAAAAAGAGCATGTCTGATAGAGCAAGCGACTATAGGGTAGTTTTGTTTAATCATTTTTCTTTATTATAAAGAAAGGTTCGATGGGGGAGAGGGTAGGACAGAGGCATAGACCTAAAAATAACTCTGATGTAAAAATAAAAGGCATCAATAAAACACTTAAAAAAAACACTCAAGTGCTACCTATTACATGAAAAACCTCACTCGCCTTCTGCTAGTGTTCCTCTTTCCCAAATTATCTTGCATTTTTTTAATATCTACATATAATCTATCAATATCTGAGCTCCTTGAGAGTAGGAACTGTTTCTTTGGATGAGCAGACACTTAACAAAAGCTTGTTGAATTTGAGTTTATTAACCTTGTTTGAAGATACTTATCCTGAAAAAGATCTGCTATTGGATTTTAGTTTCATAAGGGTCAACACAACACAGATGCCATGTTGAGATGAGGTAACCAGAATTCCTCATGTTTTTTTTTCACTTTCTGACTTCATCAAAGATGAAGAATTCCATGCCCAGGAGAAAGTTCAACTCAATTCTTTTTTAGATTACCTTTCACATATTCCAGAATGATTATTAAAAATGACCCAATAATAATCTCTCTGATACAAATTATACTGCAGATGAGGTGTTTTAAGTCATGTGTGCTCTCATATTGAACTCCCAATTCATTTCCAGGAAGAGGGATATAAAGGGGAAGATCCCAGCAATTAATGGAATGTTGTCCTCTCATTGCCATATTGTAATCATGAAGTCACCAAGTCCTTACTTATTTCTATAAAGTAATATTTGTCTCCTTGCTTTAAAATACTTAGTCCAACTTACTATGCACAATCTAGCCAATACTTACACATAGGCATCTGAGGATATGAGCCTCCATTCTCAGATGTTGTCATTGTTCAGTCATTTCCAACACTTCAGGACCCCATTGGGGGTTTTCTTGGCACAGATACTGGAGTAGTTTGCCATTTCCTTTACCAGATCTTTTTACAGATGAGGAAACTGAGGCAAATAGGATTAAGATAGTGTCATCCCAGAGATTTCCTCCTATGAACTACTCAGCATTCCCCATTGCTATTTTTTCTCTTCTATTATACCTGCTACTCTCTATGACACTTGACTTAGTAGATGTACTTGAGCAGTTTCCTCCCTCCTACTCCACTTTTATTTTAGAGCACTTTTAATCAAATTCACAGTCTCCAGACAAATATATTCTTCATGTATCATAATCCTTAGCCTGTCATTTCTCTATCTGAAACTCTGGTCCAAAGATTCAAATCCCATTCTCTGAAACCATCTTCCTAACCATCTGCGAACTGTTCATATCTTTTCTCTTCTCAAGCACCTTATCTTTAATCAGTATCAGTGATGAAAACACCATCTGTGGGTCTAAGGTCTTCAGTTTCTTTTCCAGGACTTCATATTCCCAATCATGTTAAGAGTCCTAGAATGTTAGCTTTGGAAGATAATATAGAGGCCATCTAGTTCTAACCTCTTCATTCTACCTATGAGATCGAGCCCCAGAATGGTGCAATAACTTTATTGCTAATCAAGGAACAACAGCACGATCAAAGGCAGCTTGCTCTTCAGATCATTTCTTCTCTCTTATCTTCGATCTCCACATAGCTACTGCTTTCTGCCCAACTGTTGAAGTGGCCCTAGGACTTAAAATATCCTAAACTAACCCCAATATCCTCAAGCTATTATTTCATACCACTTCTTCCTTTTACTGCCAACAAATATTCGAACAATCAAAATAATGAGAAAAACACTATATAAGCTCCTTAGCAAAGTAGAAACAACTGGAATAACAAAGAGCAGAAGGGCAAAAAAAATCTTGTTCTTTTAAAATTTTTATTGCTGTCTTTTTATTTTTATGTCGCAGTCATTTTCCAATATATTCTGATATTGGCATTGACTTCCCTCGAAACAAGGAAAAATTACTAAGCAAAATTCACACACACACACACACACACACACACACACAAAAGGAGGGGACGTGTGTGAAATATTCTATCACTGCAAAACCTCACCACTCCATTACCAGGAGAGAAGTAGGTTACATCATCCATTCTCCAAAACTAAGATTGGTTATTGTAACTAGTATGAGTTTATTCCTGTTTTTAATACTGTTTTGTTTACATTGTGGTAATCATGTATTATATATTATACTCCCATGTTTCTCTTTCTATATTCATTGTTTCTTTAATAATATTCCATTTATATGCTACCATTTGACCTGCTATATTTCAATTGGTGGGACCTTACTTTGTTTTGTAAGTAATTATGAAAATTTTTGTATAGAGGGGATCTTCCTGTCTTTGACCTTCTTTGGGATGCATATAGGTATACAGACTACACACACACACACACACACACACACACACATATATATATATATATATATATATATATATTATTTACACATTATTTATGTATGTATGTATGTGAGGGAGTATGTGAGGAAGATGTTGTCCAGAATATTTGGACCCATTTACGGGTCCTTCAAAGTACATTGGTATACCCATCTTCCCATAATCCCTCTTACATTGATTGTTTCCCATTCTGTTCCCTCTTTTGACAATTTGCTCAAATGAGGATGAAACCTCAAGGTTTTTAATGCATTTACATTATAAGTGTAATTGACAATATATTTTTTCATATTGGTTTGATAGTTTCTGTGGTTTCTTTTAAATACGGTTTGTTGATATCCTTTGTATCACATTTGTTGTCTATTCACTTTTCAGGTCCTTTCAATCTGGCTTTTAGCCCTGTTATTTGATTGAAAATACTTTCTTGGGGCGGCCAGGTAGCACAGCAAGTAAGAGCACCGGCTCCAGTGTTGGGACGACCTGGAGATCGAATCCCGGGCTCAGACACTCAGCACCACACCCAGAAATAACTGGCCGTGTAACCTTGAGCAAGTTACTTAACCCCGATTGCTTATATAATAAAAAAAAATTAAAAAAAAAAGAAAATACTTTCTTAAAAGTTATTCATGATACTATTTTATTTGCTAAAGATTATGATATGGGTGCAGTTTGAACTTGATGATGTCCCTTCCTGCTATGTTTCATATCTTTTAATTCCTAAATCCTGTTATTATTAATTTTTCTTAGCCCTCAGTTTCCTTCACATCCCAACTGCTTTAGATACTGTCGACCACCCCTTCCTCTCATTTATATTTTCCTATATTTCCATGAAATTGTTCTGTCTCTTACCTAGGAGATTCTTCCTTTTTAGTCTCCTTTACTATATTGTCACTGATCACCCCCATTTTTACCACTTTTGGTATTTCCAAAGAGTATTAGAGTCCTCTCCTCTTTTTTTCACCACCCTGAATCTTTTTGCATTTTCATCTGTTCTCATGGGGGTAAATTATAATCCCTATGAAAATTGTTCCCAGATCCGTCTATCTGGCTGAAATTATTCACCAGAACTCTATGCCAACATTACCAACTGCTTTCTGGACAATTTGACCTAGATACCACACAAGTATCTCAAACACAATATGTCCTTAACTAAATTCATAACCGTGCCCCACTAAACTAACACTGTTCAAACTTCTTGACAGTGTTGTAACCACTGTGCCTATCAATTCATATAACCTATAGATTTTCTCCATATTTTATAAGCTTAGTTGTCCTACATTCTTTCTTCTCCCTAACCCTTATGCCTAAATGCAATCAACTACCAGGTCTTGTGGATTCTAACTCTACAGAAAACCAATACTTGTCCCCTTCTCTACCCTTACTTGTCACCACTCTGATTTAGATCCTCTGCAACCTTCACATAGATTGTTGTAACCCCTGATAGAGTTCTATACATCTAGTCTCTAGCCTTCACATAGATGTTAAAACAATTTTCCTCAGGCACAGATCTGCCTACATGGCTTCAGTAGCTACTTATATCCTCAAAGAAAAAAGACAAAATTTCCAACCAAGAATTTCACAACCTCTATAATCTAGTTGCATATCAACTTCTAAACCTCATTTTAAATTATTCTACTCCATTCATCATTCATTTTAGACAAACTAGATGACTGACTAGTTGTTGCCTGAATTTGACATAATCTCCTGTCTCCACAAATTAGCACAAAATGTCCCTTCAGCTAATAATACACTTCCTCCATAGCCCCACTCTTAAGAATGTTTACTTTCCTTCAAGGTTCAGTTCAGATGAATTCTCTCCTGGGAACCTTCCTTGCTGCTCACAATTATTGACATATTCTCTCTCCTCAAAACATATTTAGCAAACTATATTTAAACTATACCATATTTAAATATACTATATCAAAACAAACCACATTTAAAAGAAGCCACACAATCAAAACCAAATGAAAAAAAAATTATACCAAATCAAAAATGTAATAATATGAATGCATTTTAAGAAAAAAAAAAAGCTTTGAGGTTTCATCTCACATTGAGCAAATTTTCTAGGATATGGAAATCATGTTAAAAGGGTTGTGGGATGGGGGCAGCTAGGTAGAGCAGTGAGTAAAGTGCCTGCCCTGGAGTCAGGAGAACCTGAGTTCAGTTCAGTCCTCAGACACTGACCACCCACACAAAAGAACTAGCCATGTAACCTTGGGCAACTTAACCCCAATTGCCCTCCAAAAAAAAAAAAATAAAAGAAGGGTTGTGGGAGGATAGGTAAAGCAATATATTTTTATGAACCTGTAAATGGGTCCAAGTATTCTGGACAAAAACTTGGAATAGCGTAAGGGAAAACACATGCACTTCAGTTGTTCTCATATATATTTCTTCATAGCTCATATTTAGTTATCCCCTGCCTATGTAATATATCCATATTTGTCTTCCAGTCATGTAGTGACTTCTGTTTCTACAATTTTAGAAAGATCATTTCTCTCTCATTATTATTCAGTTAGCTCTGAGACTCTGCCTCAGTTTATAAACAAACCAGAAATACCTGTTTTCCCATAAGCTTTCATTTCTTTCTCTCTGCCTAACCCCCTCTCTTTCTCTTTCTTTCTCTTTCTCTCTCTCTGTCTCTCTGTCTCTGTCTCTGTCTCTCTCTCTGTCTCTGTCTCTGTCTCTGTCTCTGTCTCTCTCTCTGTCTCTGTCTCTGTCTCTGTCTCTCTCTCTCTCTGTCTCTCTCTCTCTCTCTCTGTCTCTGTCTCTCTCTGCCTCTCTCTCTAAAGAGGTAACACCAAGATCCTAAGTTTAGAGTCACACAAACATCTATGATACCAGCTATAGAAGTGAAGAGTAAAACAAACAATATAATACAAAGACATATTTAAAATTTCAAAAACATATGAGCTGTGAGAAATGGTAGTCAGAATCTCCACTCATCATCAGCTGCAACTGAATTCTCTACAGGTACTGGACCATAGTTCCACCATTATCTTTTGCAAGATGGCAATCGAAGTCTCTCCAGAGTTCTCTTCAGGATATCTTTTCCATAGCATATGTTTTTCAATAGGATAAGTTAAACTCAGTTCTCTCATAATGTCCTTCAACCTCTCACCCAGATGACAGATGAATCACTCAGGAAAGAAGTTCTTTTGGTTCTTCCTTCTGGCACCTCACATAGTCTTTCTCAGCCCAAAATGACAATTCTCGTTTCTCTCTTCTACTTTCTATTCCATCTTAAAGATAGAAAACATAACTATCTCTGTGGGAGGGCCTAGGGAAGCTGAGTTACATTTAGAAGAACTTTGACAAGTTGGAACATGCCCAGAGGAGATCCACCAGGATGGAGAAGAGAGTAGAGACCAAACGATATTAGGAATGTTTGGAAAAACTGTGTATTTTTAGTTTGAGAAGAGAACACTAGGGAGGACATGAAAGCAGTTTTCAGTATCTGAAGGGATATCATTTGGAAGAACTGGATTTGTTCTTGACAGCCCCAAAGAGTATCACTAGAAGCAAACAACAGAAGATAGAAAGAGATAAGTTTCAGTTTGATATAAGGGAAAAAAAAAATCCTTAATGATCTGAGCCATCCAAAAGTATAATGGGCTTCCCCAGAAAGTTATGGTTTCCCACTCAGTGGAGATTTTAAAGTAAGGCTTGGATATTATAGAGGTATTTTTGTTTTCTTTTTAGATATGGATTGTGCTAAATTACATCAGAGGTTCCTTCCCATTCTGAGATTCTATGGATCAAAATGTCATCTAAAAAACTATGAGTACCACAATAGAAGTCTACACAGACCCTATAACATGCTCCATATCCTGGTGTTATCTAGGTAAGAATTTTTTTTTTACGTTGTCTAAATGAGAAATCTCTTCCACACAATAAGTATAAGCGCCTATTCTCCCCACATGCTGCAGACATAGCAAACTCATGGAAGATGTATCTCTAGAAAGATTAATTAACCTTCCCTGGCTACTGCTTAAACTGGTCCTCAGTGGCAGTGAATTTAAGAAAAGACCTGGAATAAGGCAAGACAAGGTATGGAGAAACAGTGTGGTGAAAAGGAGAGATATTCAGTCCTGAAGTTAAAGTGATGTGAATTCTAGTCCTGCCTCTTAGAGTTAGGAACTTAAGCAAGTAAGTCACTTTATATTGTCATGCCACAGACAACTCTCTAAAGATTATAAAATTGCACATCAGTTCCAGGTCCCCAGTAGCAGGGGAAGTTTGCTCACCTGGGACCTCACTATATCAATTATACTGCAGGGCTAATTTTTTTGTTTGTTGTTTTGCTTTTTTAAAAAAGCAACATATAATCTTAGTAAATGACAGACATGCATGAACAATAAGGATCTTTTTTTTTAATAAATTCAATCACTGTAATCTCAGAAAAATATTTCCAATGGCACATTTATCTTGTGGTAAATCAATTCACATTTTTATAATGAAAGCTTAAGATTAAATGTTGCTGGAGCGGCTAGGTGGCACAATGAATAGAGCACCAACCTTGGAGTCAGGAGGACCTGAGTTCAAATCCAGTCTCAGATGCTTAACACTTTCTAGCTGTGTGACCTCAGACAAGTCACTTAATCCCAATTGCCCAGCCTTCCCCCTCCAAAAGCCAAAACATAAATAAATAAATTTTGCCTTAGTACATCGGCATGTCTTAACTCAAGTCTGATACAAAAGTTTCAAAAGGACTAATAAGTCAGATGAGTGAATTCATTTTCTCTTGATTGTACTTTGTACATTCCTCTCTCTGAGCCTTTGCTGATACCCCTTCCAGGAGCCAGCAAAGTTTGTCTTCATTATCGCTTCACTGTTCCTTCTTCTCTCTTTCCCGTACCCAGTGATGGCCTCTTTTGTATCCTCAGGAATCAAATGTCTTCATCCTTTCTGTTTGTAAAAACCTGTTCCTTGGAAAGGGGCTTATAGTTTTTTTTGTTTGTTTTTTTTTTTCATTTCAATGTGAACGTATGTATGTACCAATGTTACCTCCAGGAAAGGGTGGGGATGGGGTTAAGGAGTTGCATTTTTAGCTTCACTTTTATTTGTGAGAAGAAGGTCTTTGTCCTTGGGAAAGAAATGACTGAAATCAAATACTCAGAGATATTTCTTGGTGCCCTACAATCTGCCCAAATGGCCATCTTTACTCATGTCCTTCTACTGAAGGCCACAGATAGCCTGCTTTCAGTTTCCTCTATGACAAAAGTATCTCATCAAATTGTTTTGATAATCTCAAGAATGTTCCTGTTAACCTAATAATTATCTTATTCTATTTATAAGTTTTCCCCAATATGTAGATAAGGCTAAGTATATGAAGGCATTTCAATCTCCACCTGAGACAGGTATTTCCTCTCTACCATGCAGGCCAGGAAAAAAAAAAGATACAACACACACACTCATACATATATACACACACACATATGCATATATACATACATACTTATATATGCCATAGGATTATGGACTTATAGCTAGAAGGGACATTAGAGGTCATCTAGTCCAATCTTTCATTATATAGAAGGGAAACTGAGGCCCAGAGAGGTGAGGCAACTTTCCCAAAGTCATACAGGTAAGTAAGAAGCAAAGCTGAGATTCAGACCCATGGTCTCTGATTCCCAACTCAGTAACCTTTCTATTATCCTATGCTGAAACTTTGTAATTAGCTGCTCAGCACACTGCAGACCAGGACCAAGTGGGTCACTATGCATAGTCACTGGAAGAAAAGCATTGTCTTAGTTGAGTAGAGCTGACAGTTGTAGTGGTGGATAAACGTAGGAACAGGTACCATGATTCACAACTGATATCATGACTCGGGTTACTTGCTGTGACCATTGCTTGGCAGGTGGCAGAGTTTATTGGTGCAAGGCTCAGCCTGAAAGCCTCAGGCTTCTCTCTACAGCTAGTGGAATATTAAGTTCATTTGATTTAAAACATTTGTTAAACACCTGTTTTGTGTTCAGCCCTGGGCTAGGCACAGTGGGGGACACAAAAGTACAAGACATATTCATTTGCTATTATCAAGGAGCCTTATCTTGCTAGGAGATGATACAGATGAAATAGTTGAACTCACTCCTTCATTTCTTCATCAAACATTTTAGTTGTGAGCTGAAGGCTGTGTTTGGTACCGATTTTCCATTAAGTCATGGTTCCTACCCGCCTGGAGTTTGTGGGCTGATAGATTAACAGAATCACAGAATGTTCGAGCTGGGAAAGACCTTTAAGATCAGCCAGCCTAAGCCTCTCCTTTCAGAGATGAGAAACCAGATGAGGACCACAGTAACTTGCCCAGGGCTACATAGCTAGAAAAAGCCATTGCTTTTTTTTCTCATTACTTTTTTCTCCTTAACTCAGAGAGGCTTCATAGTGTAGGAGAAAAGCATTTTACTTGGCTAAATGTCAGTATTCTCATCCATATAATGGGAAGTATAATTAATACTTGTATTACCCACCACTTGAGAGTGTTGAAAGAAAAGTTCAGAGTCAGAGTCAACACACGTTTTTAAGCACCTACTATGTGCCAAGCTACTAAGTGCTACGGATTAAAAAGAAAAGCATAATACAGTTCCAGCCCTCAAGGAACTCATAATCTGAAGAGGAGGACAACACACACAGAAAGAACTGTGGGGAGATGGGAGGGCACACAGTACAGGGCAGTTTAGAGCCCTGAAGCCAGGCTAGGACGTGAAGTCAATTTCATCCAGTAGAATGATGAGTTTCTGGAGATCCTGAAGTCCAGGAGAGCAGCCAGGTGAGAAATGAAGAAGTGAATTTCTTGGGTGCCCTCCTCAAATAGAGGGTCTGGGAAGTGACCCCAAATACCCACCTCCCCCCCCCCCCATCCAACCAGAAGGTGGAGAATAGAAAGTCACTTTAATTCACAGAATGTCAGTTTCCTCATCTATATAATGGGGACAATAATATTCAAATTAGTTGTCCCTTGATGTTGTTGAGAGAAGTTTCTTGTAAATCTAAAAAGCTATGTGAATGTAAATTCTAATCATTTTGACTCCAAGCCCAGGGTTCCATGCACTACCTTGAGTTAACAGTGTCTGGCAGTTTGTGTCTGCAAACTAAAATGACTGGTTTAGGCTGTAAGTTTCATAGACATTTCATCCCAGGAGGAGAATCCTAGCCCCTGGGGCAAGAAGGGGATAAGCATGGTTGGATGAAGTCAAGCTGCTGAAACACAGGAGATGAAACACTAAGCAGAATGCCACAGCCGGGATCTGGAATTCCCACAGTGAAGTAATAATGAAGCCTTGGAGGAGGAAGGGCAGTAAAGCCAGTCCCAAATGATGAGACACAGCTTGAGGAGTGTGTGCGTGCATGTGTGTGTGTGTGTGTGTGTGTGTGTATGTGTGTGTGTTCAGGAGGAATGCTATTTCCTCATCTGAAATAGCATTTGCCTAAAGGCTGGTCTAACAGGACAGCAGAGTGAAATAAGGCAGGGAATAAAATAAAGCTAATAGGTTTGGGTACCCAGAACAGCTGCACCTCTGAAACACACTACTACATTAGCCCTGATTTCCTAGAGGCTCCCTAAAAGCTCATATTGTTTCCAGACACTGATACAAAAATACATCACTGGGGTGAAGGTTCAAGCACCCCAGAGTCTACTTCACACTCTGCCACAAATTAGATAGTGAAGGGTGAGTTTGACACCCAGGTCTGTTACTAATTAGCTACTTGACCTTGAGCAGATTAGTCTGCATGTCCCAGTTTTCTCAGCTATAAAATGAGGCAGTTGGGATAGATAAGCCTAGGGTCTCTTTCCGATGTAAAATCCCATGAATCTATATAGTGTACACCTATGCATTCAGGCAACTCGTTAGATTCCTGGATTTGTTTCCTCATCTGTAAAATGGGGATGATGTCAATCCTGCCAATCCAATGAAGGTATTGCAAAAGTTCAATAAAATAATCATGAAACTTCTTTGAAAAATTCAAGAACTGTCCACATGTAAGGTATTCTCAGCATTATCTGAGGATGATGGAGTGAGTCACACACCAACAAAAAAGGAGCCTGACCAGTCACTAGCTCTTCAAAACTTTTAAGTGTTCTGAAATCAGGAGATATAAGTTTGCCTAAGGAAGCTTAATGCTTCTTTTCTTCAAACAAAGGATTTACAACATAGGAGGGGGCAAAGAGAAAGCTAATCTCCAAGAGAATTCTCTCTCTCAGATCCCCTTCTACCTATCTCCTTCTTTCTGCTAGAGAGACTTCTAAATCTAGGATCCTTTTATTTCAAAAGCTGCTCTGAATAAAGAGCAGCTCTCAGAAGGGTGACGTGATTGGGAAGGAGGTGGAGAGATAGAGAGGGGAGGATGCCTTCCCTCTGTTCAAGTGCAAAGTGACCTCAAGTCAGGACATTACACGGAGCCTTGACCCTTCTCTGGAGTACAAAGCAGTGCCATCAGGCAGACAGTTTTTGAAAAGAAGGAAAGCACCCGACTCAGATAAGTTACTTCTCCCTCTGAATCTCCTTTTCCTCATCTATAAAATAAGGTAGCTGGATTAAATGATATTTAAGGCCTCTTCCGGGCCTCTTCTTCTAAATCCCCTGGTCCTGTGTCTCCAGCTGTGACAAACTTCACAAAGAAAGTCTCAAGCAGATAAACTGATGGTAATGAAGAGCTACAACTCGTGTTTGATTTTTATTTCTTTGCATCCCTTTACTTTGTTCAACATTTGGAGTTCGTGGTTCTCAACTTGTCAGAGCCTTTACAATTCTGTTCCAAAATTTTACCTTGTTCTTTATCTCTGAAAAACTGGATGAAAAAATTTAGGGACATAAAGAATGACTCAGCTGGCTGCTCACTGTCATTTAACTCCTCTTCTTTTATTTTCCCATCACTGCTCACATTTTCCTGACATTAATCACCTAATAATAAGGTCTCAGACCTGACTCCAATAACCAGGTATCAGCCCACTTGGTCTCTTACTTCCCAAGACTCCTAGAGATCTTATAATTTGTGACTCTTCTTGGGCAAGTGGTATATATCACCTGATGACCTCTTAAATCTTGTATTTATATGCTGGACCTCATCTTACCTATTTGTAATGTGGGAGGGGGGAGAGGAGCTTGCTATTTGGGAAGACATCGGACTCTGAAACAGAGGCATCCTGATGTAATAGGGGAAGAACTGAACTTCAAGTATTAGGACAGGAGTGCAAATTCCAAATTGGCCTCTTACTAACTGAGAGCCCTGGGGTGAGTCATTTAATCTCTTTTCCTGCTTTAGTTTCCCGATCTGTAAATGAGGGAGTTAGAGACTAAGTGATCTCTAAACTTTCTTCTAGTTACACTGCATCACTATGATTCCTATAATTCTGCCATTTCTATTTAATTTGTGATTTCAATGCAAATTGCTTCTCCAAGTCTAGAGTTTAGCATTAGGCTGGATACCCCACAAAGGTACTCCACAAATATGAATGAAATAAGAAAGAATCTACTGTGCTCTTTCCCTGTCTCTACCTTGTGATACTCAGAAGCATTCTGGAAGAATATTTTTGCACCTGATACTATATTGTGCTATATACAGACTTCCCATTGTTCCTACAAGTAAGGCTAGTTCTGAATTGACATACAATCAACAAGGCACTGAAATGTACCCTAGAAATAATGTTCAGTGGGTCAGGAAAGGTTATATGAACTGATTGGTACAAACTGTCTCCATTATTAGAACCCAACTCAGAAAACAACTGGCAAATGTTTACAACATGGTTAAATAGGGTTAGGTTGTCGTCTAGGGCCACGGAATGCAGCAAAATCTATCTGGAGTGAACCTAGAACTTCTTTAGAATCATTTTAAAACAAATTAACTTACTGCCTACTATTTATGCTCCTTATTAGTTTTTTGTTTGTTTTTAATTCCTCCCAATGACAAGTAGATAGATTTATTTTTTATAATTTTTTTATAAATGAGATTTATTTTTAAACTCACTTTATGCCATGTACTTTCCATGTCCCTTTTCCTCCAAAGCTCTAGAGCTTTTTTGAATAAAACCATTTGGCTTGATTTTTAATGGGCTAACTTAGTCACTAATCCCACACCACCAATGAATCTCAGCCTGAGGTCAAAATGAGATCAGAGGACTGTCTATAATCTATACCTCCACTTCCTTTCCTCTTACTAATTTCTTAAGTCTCTACAGTTTGGCTTCTGACCTCATCATTAAACTGAAACTGTTCTCTCTTTATTGCCATATCTAATGTTTTTTTTTTCTCAATCTTCATCTTTCCTGACCTCCCTATAGCTTTTGACTCTAATGATGACCATCTTGATTCTTTCTTCTCTGTAGGTTTTCATGTCATTACTCAATAATGGTTCTCCTCCTACCTGTCAAGTTCTTTGATCGGTCTCTTTTCAAGTCATTTATGTTCATGGAGGATATCCCTAAGCTCTATGCTGGGCCCTCTTCTCTTCTTCCTCCAAACTATTTTGCTTGGTGATTTTATATACTGATGGATTAAATTATCATTTCTAAACTGAATCTCAGATCTTATCTAGTCATAAATTTTCACCTATGCTCCAGTCTTGACTCTCTAATAGCCTATTAAATATCTTAAACTGATTGTCCTGTGGTTATTTTAAATTTAACCTGTTCCAAACTAAACAAATAGCCAAACCCATTTCCCATCACTGTAGAAGATACCACCATGATTTTTAGTCACCCAGGTACACAAGTTATATGTCATCCTTAACCTCTCCCTATCATGATCAAATCCCATTTGATGCCAAGTTCTATCAATTTTACCTTCCTAATATCTCTACTATATGCCCCTTTATCACCTCTGATATTGATATGACCTTGGTATAGGACTTCATGACCTCATACCTGGAGTATTACAATAAGCTGCTGGTTGGTCTCCCTACCTCAAATCTTTCACCACCCCAGTCCATCTTCCATTCATCTGACAGAGAAATTTTCTTTAAAAGTACAAGTCAGATAATGTCACCCTTCCTTCCAAGATCACATCCAGGATCAAATAGATAATCCTTTGTTTGAAATTCAAAGTCCCTTGTAACCTGGCCCCATCTTAGCTTTTCATTCCTTTTACACTTCACTCCCCACCACAGACACTCTATTTCCTTACTCCCAACCTTTTTATTAACTTTGCCCCATGCCTGAAATTGTCTCCCTCCTCATCTGTGCCACTGACTCTCTTCAAACCCCAGTTACAATGCCTGTTTTTACATGGAATCTTTCCTAATCCCCCTAAAAATATAGTGATTTCTCTGTTGATTATCGCCAATTTATCTTATACATACGTTGTTTATTCACAAGTTTGCACATGTCTTCCACAGACTATGAGCTACTTGAGATAAGGACTGGTTTTAAAAATGTCTGGCAGATAGTAGGCCCTTTATAAAGGCTTACTGACTGACTACGCAGAATATGTAGCTTGATGCCCAAAAAGATTACCCCCATCTATCAATGGATACCAAATGTCTACCTACATCAGTTCTTTACTAAAATTTACACACATTGAGAGAAATTTCACTTTAAGCTATTATTTATACCATAGTATATAATGGAATTTCTAATAAAAATAGATCTGTAATCAATATAATAAAGCATAATTAAAATAAAAGCATTTTGATAAGGAGACAAGCAAGAAAGAAAACATCACAAAGCCAATGGGTGCATGATCACCTAGGAAAGCACTACATATCAGAAACAGAGCACAGAACAGAGAGCACTGGGGAACATAGACCAAACATTGCCTACTTCATAAAAGCATCCTGAAGGGCTCCTAGAAAATCATTCTGGTTCAACCCCCCAAACTAAATGTTCCTGCCTGTCTTACTTCTGCCTATGTTCCTTCTCCAGCTCCATGCCAATAGTCCTAATGAATCAGGAATACATTTGCAGATCCAAGAACACCAGTGTATAAACACAAGATGGATATTATGGCACAGGGAAAATTGTGACCTATCAAAGATGGCCACACAGTGAAACAAATGAGCATTGTCAATTGAGAATGATGGGAACTGAAGCCCATATCTCTGAGGTGCTGAGTATTCCTCTTATCCTAAACTACTAATGGGAACATTGAGTGTTTCATAGTTCCTTATTTGCAAAACCACAATGACAAGTTATGGCCGTTGGCTCCCCATAGACCTGACCCTGTCAGGAATTTCCACCTGTATGCCCCTAATCTTCCACACCTCCCATGGACTTCTGAAAGATGCTGTGACATAGAAAGGGAGGTTTTAGAGCCAAGGATCATCAGTTCATGACAGCTAAGGCTCTGACTGTCAGGGAAGCACCAGAGGCCCCTGCCACATCATGCCAGCGGACGTCAATGTCTTCTGCCTTGCTGGCGCAGCTGTGGAATATTCCATTAACAAGACCATTGGCTCTGGCAGGCAAAATCTCAGGGAAGAAGATGACCACTAGCTTGGCAGGTGTCAGGCTGTTTTTCTTCATTAAAAACTATGAAGGTGAATTAATCCAGCCCTAATACATCATTTATCTCCTCCCCTCCCCACTTCTGTTTAGGCTCCTGAACTATAAACATAATGACTTGGCAGGTATAATGATATAGTCAATAATGCTAAATTGCATCTGACTCACCCTTCCCATTAATATCCAAATAATTCACTGAAGATGAAAGATGTTATGAAAAAAAAAAGGGAAGGGGGAAGGTGGCAATTGAAGTAACAAGGATTAGCTATTAATTTGAAAGTGTCTCTGATAAGTCTTTACAAATGATTATTAACAGGCAATCTGGGAAGCTCATCAGACAAGGCCCACCTTGGAAGGGCTACTGTTTATAAGCATATAATGCTGGATTTACACGAAGGTGGTGAAAATCAGAATAGATATGAATAATGGCTGGATGCATAAGGAATGACAGAGAGAAGGCAAATCTCTCAAATGTGTCTCTGAATGTGGGAAAAGTAACAATTGTCATAAAAAAGGAATTTCTTCATTACTGGACATAGGTGAGAATGTAAGTGAATTTTCAATGTAATTAAACTTTATTCTTTAACTGGGAAAACTTTTTGAAAATTTAAACATTTTGTAACAAAGCTTCCAGCAATATATATTTTCCTGCCTCATTAAACAGACTTGAGTTTTTGTTTGACTTTTTTGATTTGCTTATTTATTTATTTATTTAGTTTTGTCCAGACTTGTGGCTTCATCACTGTGGGAAACTCCCACACATGGAAATGTTCCACATGGATATAGATTAGCAACTTAGAGTCTCAGAGAATTTCTTCAGTCGCTGAAAGGCTAAATCAGGGGTAGGGAAGCTATGGCCTCAAGGCAACACGTGGCCCTCTAGGTTCTCAGGTGCAACCATCACACTTGAGGACCTAGAGGGCCACATGTGACCTCAAGGCCACAGGTTCCCCACCCCCTTAAATGATTTTCCTATGGTGATACAATGTGTCAGGCAAGACTTACACCTAAGTCTTCCTCCCAGTTGAACCCTCCATGCCAAAGGTATCAAACTGAAGCAGAAACAAGGGCCACAAAAGTGTACATAAGGATCCCTGCAGTATACCTCTTAAACTTAAAGCCAAATATTATTGTTATTTATGTTTTATAGTGTTTTTATTGATTTTGTTAAATATTTCCCAATTACATTTTAATCTGGTTCAGGATATACTCGAGAGTGCTGTGGGCTGCAGGCAGACATAGTGGATTTGCAACCTCTGCTCTAAACACTGTGCCAAATTGGCTTTCTGGGGTATATTGAATATAATTCACCCTTGTTCTCATAAAGTCATTATTAGTAATAGAAATAATAGTATTAATCTCTAATAGAAATGATCTCAGATAGGACAGGGGTGTAGGGCCTGAAACTCTAATCCTTTTTGAATTCTTGTGTCTGCTTTTTCTAATTTCCCTGCCTTCTCCTTTGCCACCATTCTTCTTTGATTTTTTATGATTTTTATAGTTGATTCAATTATTTTTGTACTAATATAATTATTTTTTCTTCCTTTTTTTGTCTTTGTTAATTTGTTTGTTTACTTTTAGTTTACAAAATTGAATTCCACAATTCCTTGAGTTTCAAATTTTCTCTCCCTCCCTCCCCTCCCCCCCATGATGGCATACAATCAAGTATAGGTTCTGGGTGTTTTTTTGCCAGCATTCTTCTTGATGATCCCCTCTCTGTGATTATGTTGCCCTAAGAAGTCCTGATGAAATTGAATTTCAGGACCCACCCAAAAAGTGACATGAATAACAACTTTCTCAATGAGTCCTGAGAGTCTAACTCTCTCTCCCAAAGGAGGGGGCAGCTAAGATGACACTGAACAGAGCACTGATCTTGAAGTCAGGAGTACCTGAGTTCAAATCCAGCCTCAGACACTTGACACATTTACTAGCAATGTGACCTTGGGCAAGTCAATTAATCCCAATTGCTTTGCCTTCCCCCTCAAACAAAAAAGTCCATTCTTATTTTGACTAATTATGAGACTGCTAGGAGGCACAGTGAATAGAGCACTAATCCTGAAGTCAGGAGGACCTGAGTTCAAATCTGACCTCAGACACTTAACACTTACTAGCCTTGTGTCGTTGGGAAAGTTACTTAACCCCAATTTCCCTGCCTTCTGTAATGCGAATGTAAATTTTAAAGATCTTCCCTGCCCCTAGGCTAAAGTGCACCAGAAGCCTGGGGAGGGAGGCTTGTTTTTCAGTAGATACTTTTTGATTGGCCAGTGGGTCAATAAGGTTGTTACATTCTCTGAGCCAGGAGAAGGCTATATAAGCCCTGATGTGTAGCTTTGTTTTGGGACTCACTTTGAGAAGTTCTGTGATTTGATCTGAATTCTGGGAAGCCGTTGTTGAGAGTCCCCCGGCTTTGAAAAACCCAGAATGTGGAAACCCAGATGTTGACTGGGTATGGATGTAATGGTTGGACAGTTTGGAAATCTGTCTACTTGATGTTTCTGTCTTGATAATTATGCCTGTATATTTTGAGGTTCAGGGTGCTGACCTTTTCTCCTGAAAAAGGTAAACGATATATGTCTGACTGATTAAAGTAAGCTTGTTAACCCATTTTGAGTTGCTTTCCTTTAACAAAGCAGATCCAAGAACCTGTGGTAGCTGCAAACCCTGAGGACACGCTTGGGGTGCTTGCTGCTACACCTTCCCCCTCCAAAAAGGAAAAAAAAAAGAGTTGCTAAGGACTGGGGAAGGCAAAGACTAGAATATCCCTTCTAGGCCATTACTAAGAGATGACTCCAGGTAAACACTTTCCCTTCAGCAAAACAGTAAATTAGCAATTTGTGTTCCTGAAGCAGTTCAGGAAGAGAGGAGAGGTAGTGGACTTACATGTGGTGCAGTCAATAGAAGAAGCATATCCCAGGAAAGCATAATGTCTCTAGCTTGCTTTGAAGTAAGAAATTACTTCTAGGATGTGACATAGGTCATCACCCCAGGGGCAGGTCTAGGCAGAGGAGAAAGCACACTCTGCTATGGTGCTCTTGGCATCCTCTAAATTTCCCATCCTAAGGCAAAGTCAGGATAGCCCTTCCCTAAGAATAAGTAATTCACTGCTGATCCAAATAAAAAAACTTTGAAGAAATGAAATAGCCTCCACCAACTCTCTGCTCTTATAACTTCTTGTTCTTCACATTCTGGTTCAAATCCTGCTGTGCCCTCAGGAGACTTTATCTGGCAACCCTAGTTTCCTTCCCACTAACTCCTATGATATCTATATATTATACCATCTTGACACTTACCAAATACTGCCATTTGTCAGTAGATTTTTCAGATTCCTATGTGTTGTCTCTCTCCCTAGATTGCAAACTCATTAAACATTTTCTTATGTTCCTTATAGCACCTACATATAGCAGACATAACTAATATTTATTATTTGATTGAATAGTGGATCAGATTCCCATCTTATGACTTTTTATATCCAGCTCATGAGAAGTAACAAGTAGATTCCACAGAGCTAGAGCTGATGGAGTCTTTGAAGTCAGATTGCAGAGAATTTAGAACACACTGGTGGAGTCATCTACTGTAGATAGCCTTCTCAAGGAATTTAACTGAGAAGAGGAGAGATGAGAGACTATAGGTAGCAGGTATGCTAAAATAAATAAGTAAATGAAGGTCTTGTTTGTTCATTACAGATGGAGGAAGAGATGAGTGCATTTGTAGGTAGCAGGGAAGAAAAACAGTAGACAGGGACAAAATGGAGAATAGAGGGTGGGGATAATCCTAGAGGAAACCTTCTAGAAAATTTAGAATGGCATGGAATTAAGGGTGAACATAGACCAGATTGTGCAGGGCTTTAAAAGCTAAGCATAGGTGTTTCTGTTTTATCCTAGAGGCAATAGGAAACAATTGAGGTGGATTGAGTAGAGGAGTGACCTACTACCACCACACTTAAGAAAACCAGAGCTATTGAACTGTGAAAGCAGCAGCTCACAGTTGTGGCCAGTAGCCCTAAGGACAGCACCTGCTTCTCTTCTTTGCAGGAGCTGCCAGCAGATAAAAGCAATAAGATATAGAATTTTGGCGATAGTCTTTGTAAGGCTGACCTAGTCTATTGCTGTTGTAAAGCTTTTTTTATTGGATAGAAGTAAGATCTTTGTAGTGAGCAGTGAGACTTCAGGGGTTTGTTATTCCTGGGGAAATTTTCCTTTATTTTTGTTATACATGTTCCTGTATACACAGAAATACATACATTCGTATTACATATATATATATACACAAATACATAATTAATATATTGTATGTACATATAATATATATTCACACATTTTTATGTACATACATACGTATATAATTTTCTCTCTTCTATATTTAAAAAAAATAGAAAATCCCTTGTAAAAAACATGCATTGTGAAGCAAAACAAATCCATCAATAGTCAAATGACCTTCAGAAGGTTTTGATAGTGGTAAAGCTGTTCCACAAGGTCATTGTCTTTTGGCATCTTTGAATCCCTTGTAAAAGGGTGTGCCCATGTAAAGGATATAAGACTTTTCATACAGAGAATTCAGCAAAAATCACGATAATAATATGTGGGGTTGATTGAGCTCAGTTCTCAAATATTTCTTGCCAACATCTCTCCACCCAATACAACTAAATAGGGCAGTTTTTATAGTTACTGAACTGGTAACCAACACACACACCAGTGCCCTTTCCTTACTAGATGGTCAATGACATACATTGGATCATAAGATCATAGATTTATATCTGAAAGAGACCTGAGAAGCCCCACTGTCCACCCACATATCCCTAAGCTTACAGATGAGAAAACTGAGGCCCATAGAGGAAACAGTTTGTGAACTGAAACTTTGTCTAGCAGGTGAAGTTTTTCTTCAGAGCTATGCACCTCTCAGGTCCTTCAAATAACTCTACTAGTCAGTCAATAAATATTTTATTAGGAACCTATTATTTAAAAAAGAGGTGGGAAGGGGGCAGCTAGATGGCACAGTGGATAGAGAACCAGCCCTATAATTAGGAGGACCTGAGTTTAAATACTGCCTCAGACACTTACTAGCTGTGTGACCCTGGGCATGTCACGTAACCCCATTGCTTCTTTCAAAAAACAAAAAAAAACCCCTGTTATGTGTCAGGCATTGTGCTAAGTGCTGAAATAATCCCTCAGGCCTATAAATGTTTAACTAACCCTTGTCATTTTCCATTGTGAAAATAACCACCCCTGAAATAGTAACTGATGATGTCTGGAGGTTATCCCTTTGAAGAGGATTTGCCTTTAAATAATTTAAATCATGAAGACCATAACAACTGTATCACAAATAATGATTCACTGATGGTAGAATTCTTGTCACTGGTAGAGGAGAGTTGGAAATGTTTAGGATAAGGCTGTATTCCTGTTTCATGTCTCTCTTCTGCCTTCCTTTTTACTTCATCATGCTGTCTACTTCTTCCAAAGAGTCACTGTTTTTACATAACATGAAGTAATATAGAAACTGAGCAATGATTCAAATCATATGATTAGATGGCAGAAATGAAACTGTCACTGTCATTCATAGTTCCTGGGTATTCATTATATCCTCACTTCATTTCATGTTGTTTTGATTCAGACTGTATGTAAAACATGGGCATGGATAGCTGTTCCTAGAGAGGGGAATGTTTTAAAGAGAATTTCTCTTTGAGTTCAGCACAGTTCATCTAAAATATTTCTTTAAAGCTGATTGTGGAGCTCTTCCCTCAGCCTGACTTGATTACCTTGAGGTTCAAAGCCTCCATGTACCTCTAATATCCATGCTTTGGTTAACTATGTCCAGTATTTGATTTAAAAGAAGAAAGTAGGATGGCTTCCCAAATGACTCCCTTAGCCCCCCTCTTGCTTTCTCCCATTCTGCTTTATCCCACAATGTCCTTCCCCATTCTTCGCCATTCACACCCATATCCTTTGTTCTATCACATTTATCCCCCAACCTAAATATCCCATAAAATTCTCCCTCCTCTCCCTACCCACTCATCAATGTAACCCTTTCCACCAAATCACAGAATAACTGTCTAAGATGAAGGCTATAGCCTCTGGCCACAGAACAGAGGGAACCTAATTGGCCCACGTGGGGATTGTGCCATGACCCTGGCCTCCACATTCTACCTGACCTAAGCAGTCCCAGATAGTAATAAGGTTAGTCCTTAAAATGTCTTAGTGTGTACTCTCCAAACAACAGACCAAGAAATTAGTGATTCAGATTATTTGTCATGAGTTAATTGCTGAATGACTTCTTAAATGTTTCTTTATCACCATATTGAAAACAAATGGTCATTGCCTATAAGCAATTGTCCATTTTAAAAATCTATTATTTTCATTATTTTACCAAAGGCACCTTTTCCCAAATGATTTGAGGTTAATATCTACTGCTCAGGAACATCCTGGCTCATTTCCACATCAGTAAATATTCAAATATTTTCACTAAGGCTTTTTAGCATGAATCAAATAAATGGCAGTAGACAGGTTATAATTGGACTTTAGAACCCTGAATTTTGTTGAATCTCTTCTGGATTTCTATTTCCTACTCTGCTTAGCTATGTTGGATTCTAAGGGATATGGGGGAAAAGGGAGTTTGGTGGGGAAGGATTTTCCAACCAACATAGGTAATAAAATAAATTAGTCTTTTTACTGTTTTGTAGATCTCTAGGTTTGGAGAATGTATAGCAAGTGGCACAGATTCTAGATGTTAACATACTGTTTTCCACATTAGCTCTTCCTTTTTCTTTTCTTTTTTTTTTTAACTCACAAGATACTATGAGAAAATGACATACCCACTTCCCCTAAATTTGATTTTTAAATTTGGGGCACTTAGGAGTCCTAATGATGAATTTGGTTTGTAATTATATATATATATATATATATATGAAATTTATCTATCAATTTTTATGTAAATAAAACAAAAAAAATTTTTCTATGCCAACTGTCCTTGACTAAACACATCTCTTTGTCTGTCTCTGTCTTAACTGTCCTTGACTAAACACATCTCTGTCTCTCTCTCTCTGTCTTTGTCTTTGTCTCTTTGTTTCTGTCTCTCTTTCTCTCCCTCTCTCCCTCTGTCCTGGTTACCCTTGCTCTAAGGAAAAAAAACCTCATAGACACTAGTCATAAAAGCTATTTTTGTGTTACACAGATTAAAGATTAGGTAAGAGACAGTCCATAAAACATAACTAGTCAATTACATTTCTCTCTTTGGCTCTTTCCCCATCTGGTACTCTTGACAACCTTGAAAATCAAATAGAAGAGGCATTGTTATCTCCATTTTGTAGAAAGGAAACCGAAGTGTATAAAGGTGAAGTTGTCAGGTAGTGAACAGTTACTATGTGCTAGGCACTATGCTAAGTCCTGGGGATACAAAGACATTTTAAAAAACATTTTCCCTGCCCTCAAGGAGTTTATTTTTTAATGGGGGAGAGAACATGCAAAAATCTATGTCTACATATGATCTATATGGTGTCAATGGACAATAATCTCAGAGAGGAGGCATTTGGAGGAGGCAGAGTAGAACATGAGGAGAGGTCTCCTGCAGAGTTTAGAATCTAAGATGAGTCTTAAAGAAAACCAAGTCAAATAAGAGGCAGTGGTGAAGAGGGAGAGCCTCATAGGCGAGGGAAAAGCTCTTTACAGAGGCATGAAGTCAAGAGGTAGAGTCCAGAGAGAGTCTTATATAAGGAGAAACAAGGAAGCCAGTATCACTGGATTATAGAGTGGAAAACTGGGAAGGTGCCAAGTGGTGAAGAACTTTAAAAGCCAAACAGAGATTTTATATTTTACTCTAGAAATAACAGTAAACCGCTACATTTTGTTGAGTAGACAGGTAACATGATCAGACCTGAATTTGAGGTAAACTATTTCGGCAGCTGAATGGAGGATGGACTAGAATGGGCAAGAGATTTGAGGCAGGAAAACCAATCAGAAGGCTGCTACAGCAGTATAAGCATGAGATGATGAAGGCCTGCACCATGTGGAGGCTTTGTGAGTAGAGACAAAGGGACTTAGACGAGAGATATGGTGGAGATAGAAATGACAAGACAAGGTAACAGACTGTATATGTGAAGTGAGTGAAGAGAAGAGTTTAGGATTATATCCGAGGTCGTAGGCCTGTGTGACTTGTCTTGGTGGTGCCCTCAACAGAGATGGTGACATCTAAAAGAGAGGAGGGCTGGCGAGGAAAGGTAAGAGTCTCTGTTTTGGACTTTTGAATATGAGATGTGTGAGGGACTTCTAGTTCAAATGATGTCATTTTCCCAAGGACACACTACAGGACATAAAATAATAAGGATTTTAGAGATCATTCAGTCTACCCCATCCACCACACTCATTCCACAGAGAAGAAAACTCAAGCCTAGAAAGGAAATATGACCAGGGGGAGACCCTAAAGTTAAGGTACTAAATGTTATCACTTGATCCAAATCTTCTAACTTCCAGGCTATTCAGGAGGACTAGTACCTCTGGTGTGAGGGCTGCAGAGCCCTCTTCAGAACTGCTTATCAACTTTTAGTGTCCACCTGCCTCCTAAATCTCTTCTATGACTCCAAGAAGTTATAGCACATGCAGTGGCCACAATCTGGTAAAACGGTCTCAGTCAATGGGCTAAACCATGTTGAGGGAACTGAAAGTCAAACAAGTTAGTGAATCAGGGGGATGTCTACCCCAAGCATGTGAAGACTTCCCAATGGAGTAGGCAGCTGTGAATAATTTGTTCCAATGTCCATGAAGTTGGTGGAAGTAGGTGCTTTGGAGCACTTACAGCTTGGTCAGACATCAAAGACACCAAGGTCATACATTGCATTCCGAACCATCACCAGTCATCTTGACTTTTGTCTCTGACTGGACTTCGATGACTCTGGAAGAAAGAGTAAGGCTGATGACTTTGTACAACTCTGCATCATTTAAATGCAATTTATATGCAAGTTAAAAGACATCATCCATACCATTTTACTACTTTACCATTTCAATATTTTGTTATTTTACTGCTTATTCAATTATTTTACTATTTTATTATTTTGTCATTCTACTATGTTACAGTTTTACTATTTTACTTACCTCGAAGTCCTGTGGCAACAGGCTAGTGATAAAGCAACACGTATACATACACTGGGAGCTGTAGTCACAACCCTGCACACAGACAGCCCAGGACATAAGGTAGTCTTCTCACTGGACTGAAAGCAGTGGCATTCAACAGTCCCCTGCATGTCTGAATTGCCTTTGTAAGGATCACACTGCTTACCACCTGGCATGAGGAAGAGGTTAGAAAGGGTACCCTAAAAATCATCTGCTTCTCCTAAGCCTGGCCTGCTACTGCAGCATGAGGGGATTCCACTCTGTAGTCAAAACACCAAAATAATGTACAAAAACTTGCAAAGATGATTCCATTCATTGTTGGTACATGAAATATGTGCACACCTGTGAACAACACAAAATCCAGTAGACCTGAAAAACAAACAGCTCTTATTGTGAGAGAACTCACAAAGTATCACATTCAATGAGCAGCCCTGGGTGAGATAAGGCTGGCAAATGAAGGCCAGCCTACCGAAGTCAGAGCTTATACACATTTTTCTGGAGTGACTGCTGTGATGAGGAGTGCTGTTGAGACTGAAGTAGGCTTCCCAGTCAAATCTAATCTAGTCATCAAGCTTGGATGCCTCCCTAAAGGACTGAATGCAGGCTCATGACAATGCAATTGCCACTTGCAGAAAAGCACCACACCTCCATCATCAGCGCACATGCTCCCATCAAGATGAACCCTGATGAGATAAAAGAACAATTTTATGAAGACCTACAGACCGTCATCATCTGCAACTTGAGTGATTTTAATGCCAGAGTAGGCACAAATTACAAGGTATGGCAGAGAAGTCTTGGGAGGAATGGAGTTGGAAACAGCAGCATCAACAGTCACTTACTACTGAAGACTTGTGTATCTCATGACCTTCTCATCACCAACTCTAATGTTATCAAACCTCATGGGCTCTCCCTTGCAGCAAGTACTAGCATTTAATAGTCTACATCATGGTAAGACAAAGAGACAAACAGGATGTGAGAGTGACCAAGGTGATGTATGGTGCTGAATGCTGGGCTGATCATAGACTTACTCTCCAAGCCAACCATTTGCATTCAGCAACAGCAGTGGCCCCCAAGGCAAGAAAACTATCAGAAGAGTCAATATCAACAGATCAGAGCACTTCTCCCTGCATGAGCAGTTTGTTGTTCACTTGGAGCGGAAGCTGAGCCAATACACGGTTGGCAACAGTGGAGCAGAAAAGGAGTGGTCAGCTTTCAGATCTGGTGTATACAACACTGCATTTACTTATCTGGACCCCAAAACTCTCAAATATCAGGACTGGTTTGATGAAAATGGGGAAATTCAGAAGCTACTAAATATAAAACAAATTACACAAGGTTTACCAGCAGGACAGTTTGTCTCTAAGAAAGTAATGTTTAACTCCATCAAAAGTAAAGTGTAAGTGAAGTTTAGAGAGATGCAAGATTCTTCATTCAGCAAGAAGGAGAATGAAATTCAGTTTTATGTTGATAATAATGATTCAAAGAGCTTCTAAGATGCCCTGAAGGCTCTCCATAGGTCAAAGACCTTTGGTACATCTTCATAGGTCAAAGACTTTTGGTACATCTAGATCAATACTGATGAAGCTACATTGATTAGTGATAAGGACATGATCCTGGAGAGATGAACTGACACTTCCATGGTGTCCTCAACAGACCATCATCAACCAATGCTGAAGCCACTGACTGTATTCCTCAAGTTGAAGTCAATCCCTCTCTAGCCAAACTTCCAACTGAAGAAGTTTTGAATGCCATTAGGTTCCTTTCCTTCCTGTGTTAAAACAGTTAGTGCTGATTCCACTCCACCAGAGATCTACAAGGCAAGGGGTCCACTGCCTATACAAACACTGACTGAAGTCTTCCAGATTATATGACAAGAAGAGGTTATCCCCCAGGAGATCAAGAATGCCTCCATTATCCATCTCTAGAAAGAGAAAGGAAATAGGTTGCCCTGTGACAATCACAATGGGGTCTCTCTCTTAGTCATTGCTGGCAAGATCCTTGCCAGAGTCCTCCTTAATCAATGATCCTTCACCTGGAAAATGGTCATCTACCCAAGAACCAATGTGACTTTAGAAAGGGCCAAGGAATAGTCAACATGGTGTTTATTGCTGCCACCTCCAGGAGAAATGCCGGGAGAAGAACAGAGGTATATACAGAATGTTCATTAATCTGACCAAGGCCTTTAATATAGTCAGTCAGGAGGCCCTATGGAAGATCATAGTGAAATTTGGATGCTCCGAGAAGATCATCATTATTGTATGCCAGTTTCATGATGGCGTATTTGCATGGGTTCTTGAGAACAGAAAATTCTCTTGCACTTTCCCAATCACCAGTGGAGTGAAGAAGCAGGGCTGTGTGTTTGTTCCCATGCTCTTAAGCATGATGTTCTCCACAATGTTATCAGATACCTTAAATGAGGACAAAAACAGTGTTAAGTTCAGCTACTGCACTAAAGGTAAATTATTTCACGTCAAAAGACTACAAGTCAAAGGACAGAGACAGCATGAGACTTTTTGTTCACAGACAATTGTGCACTCAATGCAGCCTCTAAGATTGAGATGCAATAGAGTATTGATCAATTCTTTGGGCTTGTGCTGAATTTGGCCTGACAACTAATACGAAGAAAATGGAAGCTCTCCACCAGGAGTCCCCCACCATCCAAATGTGGAACAATTGGATACAGCAAATGAAGAAATTTTATGCTGTGGATAAGTTCACTTATCTTGGCAGTATACTTTCCAGGGATGTCCACATAGATGATGAGATTGACATGTACATTGTAGGAGCTAACTCAGCATTTGGGAAGTTCCAAAAAAAAGTGTGGGAAAGAAGAGGTATTAGGCTGCCCACCAAACTGAAGGTCTACAGAGCCATTGTGCTGACCTTGTTGTTGGATGCCTGTGAAACTCAGACTGTCTACTAGCACCATGCCAGAAAATTGAACTGCTTCCGTTTGAATTGTCTTAAGAAGATTCTGAAGTTCAGCAGGCAAGATAAGGTACTTATCAGACACTGAAGTCCTCTCGAGCAACTTATCAGACACTGAAGTCCTCTGCCAAGCATTGAAACTCTACTGCAACTGCAAAGAGGACAGCTCCAAAGAGTTGGCCACATTGTCCAAATGCCAAACATTCACTTGCCTGACTATTTTATGGAAAACTCACACAAGGCAAGTGCTCACCTGGAGGTCAGACGAAGTGATACAAGGACACTCTAAAGGACTCTCTGAAGAACTTTGATATTGGTTGAGACATGAGAGGCATGGGCACAGGACTATGCAGCATGGAGTGCCCACATCAAAGAAAGCACCAAGCTCTATGAGCAAAGCAGAACTGCAGTAGCTCAAAAGAATCGGGAGATGTGCTAATTTAGGGATATCTTTACCCCAAAATGTTCAGACTATTTATGATAGAGCCTTTTCAGGTCATATTGGTCTGATCAGCCACAGTCAGGACATATTGTACTTTGACCCTGACATGTCATTTTGGCCCTCTTCAAATACTAAAGACCACATCATATCACAGAATGTCTGTCTGTCTCTTTCTGTCTCTCTCTCTGTCGGTCTCTCTCTCTGTTGGTCTCTCTCTCTCTCTCTCTCTCTCTCTCTCTCTCTCTCTCTCTCTCTCTCTTTCTCTCTCTCTCTCTCTCTCTCTCTCTCTCTCTCTCTCTCTCTCTCTCTCTCTCTCTCTCTCTCTCTCTCTCTCTCTCTCTCTCTCTCTCTCTCTCTCTCTGTGACCCTTTGTTTCTCTCTCTCTCTCTCTATTTATCTGTCTGTCTGTCTCTCAGATATACTTAGTGCAAAGACATTGCAAGAACAGAAGGACAAATCCCCAACAATATTGGGATTAAAGGGGGAGATACACTCTCTCCTAAACTACCTTGGTCCTAGAGGAAAGTGAGTTCAAATTTAAGGCAGTTTCTATACAGTGTTCATCCCATCAATTTTATTTTCAAATGTAGCATGGTCAATGGATAGATGAGACCATATTTTTGCTACTGCTTGCCTGAACTGGACCTCTTCACTGTCTAGCTTGTAGCAAATCCTGCCATGAATTCTAGCTCCTGGACTCTAATGATTGACTTCCCTGTCATTCTGGAACTCTCTTTGTCAGATCCATCTCCAATCCTTTTCATCCCAAACAGAAAAAAAATCAAATAAAACACCAATAGGCAAACAATAGAATCCTGTAAGAAGGAAAAAAAAAAGTGACTCTCGAGAGCAGAGCCACGTAATGTCTCAATCAGCCTGGCTAGCTTACAGAGTTCTTGGGAAGAAAATATTACAGATACAAAATATTGTTTAAACCATAAAAATAAAGCATTTTCATAATTTTCCTTTGAAGTTCAACTCATGCCTTCTTTTCCAAGATCCCTTTGCTGGTATCTCTAATCACCCTGAATTCCTTGATCAGTCCTATCAGTAAAAAAGGAAAAGTCTTTTATTATTTCTCAAGAAAGGGCACTCTCCACCCATCTAAATTGGTGATCTCAGAGAACTGCATGGGCAGTTTCAGAAAAACAGAATTTATAGGCCCTAACCACAACCCCTCCCTAACACCCCACCCTCCCCCTCGGCCCATTGGCTGGGCACGTTAGAGGTACAGTCTTATTCCAGGAAACTCTAACTTTGTCCAGCAAAAAAGAAATAAGGAGGTAGGGGACTTGGAACCCCCTGGTGTTTATAGAACATTCTGTGTCTCAAAAAAAAAAAAAGAAACATGTATACAGTGTGAACCTGTTTGAACAGGATGTGTTGAGGGGGCCAGGAATGGTTTGTAACAATTATAGGTTATGTAAGCATGCAGGCAGTCAAGTTATTCCCTGAGAGGGCTTCATGTTCATACCACTCAGTAGTATAGTTATCCTTCTATGTACCTCACCTCTTATTAGATGGTAAACTCTGTGAGGACAGGGACTAAGACTGCCTTTTCAATAGAGTCTAATTTTATAAACTTTTCAACTCTTACGCACTATCCTTAGCACAGTGGCACAGTAGCTCTGAAGACAACTCATATTAGGTATAAAGGATATCACAAGTTTTGTTTTGAGAATAAATGTTGATATTAAGGGTAGAGGACACAAGGGCATTGGACTCCTAAAGGAGAAGAAAGACTACCCTAGAGGGAAAATGCAGAGAGAAGGAAGAGTCAAGAGAGATTAGGGGCACAGAAAGCAAACAAGATTTGAATTATTTACTTTAATATTAAAATGTAAAGTAATTGATATTATTGAAGAATAATTTAATGACTAGAAATTTTTACTCCAAACTATATAGATGGACAGGCCTTTTTTCTGTGCAAAGAACTATTTCATGACTACAGTTTCACTTGGATTTGAGTTCCCTACAAATATAAGCGTAATGCATTTTCTCTCTTTCGGTTGTTACCAGAAATTATGTGGAACCAGAAAGAATATACTTTTTATATTTAGTAGTATAAAGTTGACCAAGTATAGGGAAGAAGACACAGCTGAGGACTATGGTCAATGTTGTCAGTATTTTTAGGAGGGAACCAAAGAATAGGAGCCCTCAGACTTTAGAGGATAATAGTTTTACCCATTGTAGTAGATCTGATGTTCCTTTTTATTCCAATGGATATTTGTTCATTCTTTTCATTCTTCTCCTTCCTCTTTCTCTTCTTCCTTTTATTCTTCTTCCTCTTCTTCCCTTTCCTTCCTCCTCTTCCTTTTCTTCCTTTTCCTTTTCCTACTCTTCCTCTCCCTCCTCTCCTCCTGCTTTTCCTTTTCTTCTTCCTCCTCTCCCTTCTCATCTTCTTCTTTTTTCTGGGGGAAATTTTCAGAGCCTAAAGCTTTCTGACCTACTACTCTGCCTTATTCCCAGAACCCTCTCCCCAAATTATCTTTCTTATGATAGAACGACTTATGTCATTCCTACACTCAAAAATTGTCAATGGTTCCCTATTGTCTACTGAATTAAAGTTAAAACTTTAGCTTAGCATGTATAGTTCTATAACATCTGGTACAAGGATTTTCAGTCTGTCTCACCCACTGTCACTCTCTGTTCTCCATGACCCAGAGAAGCTAGCATACTAGCTATCCCATGTAAACTCGTATAGTATTCCTATCATCACTTTTTGTTCATGCAATTACCTAAGCCTGCCTAGCACATAGTGTTGTATGGCCTCATTCTATCTCCCCTTATCCCTTCCCCCTCCCCTAGCCAGCATCCTTTCTCCCCTTCATGGAAGTAAGCCAACTGCCAGGTTTAGCCCTGCCTAAAGAAACTTGCGGGTGCAAAAATGAAAATATGTACTGACCAATTGTTGATTTTAGTCTTTGTAAGTTCCTGCTTATCCAATCCCTGACCATTAGGCATGTGGCTTGCCTTTGTATGCTGATACTTTTGCCCTTGTGGTCTGCTGTTCCATTTGGATCTGGTCCCAAGCAGTCCCGGTACTATTAAAAGTCCACTACTTTCAATTTACCCTCAGGGGTCTCTTTCCTAGCTTTTTTGGCATAACAATAGTAAGTTCTTAGTAGTTGTATTCTTACTATAAATCTATTTAGAAATAAATCCTGGCAAAAATGACAGTGCTTGGGACAGATGTAAAATGAGAGGATTCACCATCACCAGGACCATGGGGATCCTTAGTTCCCAGGGTGGGAATCACTAATCTATAGTCCTTTGATATAATTTAATTTTTCATTGATGCATGTCTTGTCTCACTGTGTATACAGTAAGTTTCATCAATGCAGGAAAGTATAAGCTATGTCTTACACCTTTCATCCCCCACAGAAACAAGCACATAGGCTTTTACATAAAAGGCATTGAAGAGAATCTTAGAGTTGGCATGGGGATAGCTAGGTGATGGAGTGGATGGTACATTGAGCCTGGAGTGAGAAAGACTCATCTTCATGAGTTCAACTCTGGCTTCAGACACTTACTAGCTGTGTGACCCTGGGTAAGTCATTTGGCCCTTTTTGTCTCAGTTCTTCATCTGAAAAAATAAAAAGTTGGAGAAGGAAATGGAAAATTACTCCAGTATCTTTGCCAAGAAAACCCCAAGTTGGGTGACAAAAAAATTGCATACAACCAAGAGTTGTCATGGATCTTCACCCTTGACCCCTTAACCCATACCTGACTCCTTTTCATAACATCCCTGACAATGATTATTCAGCTTCTGCTTGAACATTTTCAAGACACCTCTTTTCGCTGTCAAATACCTCTGATTGTTAGGAATTTCTTTCTTATATTGGGCTGAAATCTGTCTCCCTACAAATTTTACTCGGTAATATTCCTACCCACAGAAATACCCAGAATAGATCTATTATTTTTCTGTCTGACAGACCTCAAGATATTTGAAGACAGTTATCCTCATCCCTCTCCCTCACCCCCAATCACTACCACCACCACTACTACCCCCAGCTCTGAGGATCTATTTTCTTCCTTGTTTTGAAAATCAGAATACACGGATGGGTTGATTATAAGTGTCCTGAATAAATGTTGATGGTCGAGGAATGCAGGGCTCAGCAGATACCCTAACACCTGCCCCAACTGGTCTCCTTCAGTCATCTTAGCATAGATGCCCAGGATTGGACTGTCTCCCAGTTTTCCTTCAGACAGGAGCTTCTCAGCAGAAAACAGTGAGACATCTGGGTCTGCATATGTGTCAGTCACTTCAACTGTCAATCTGCAACAATGATCTCATCTCCCGTTCCCTTCTCTTTCTGGATTCAGATTAGGAATTCTTCAAGTAGCTGACTAAGTGTTAACAACCAGCAGATGGGGGAGGAGGGCAGCTGGGGATCCCAGGAATGTAGCTCTGTGAAAATGAAAAAAAAAATCACTATGGATTGAACTCATTATCTCCCCTTTCAATGAAAGCTCACTCTCCCACCCCCTTAAAATCTGATTAGGATAACTAAGCAGAAGCACTTCTATTTTTTTCTCCTTTTTAAAAGTTATAATCCTTGTTAAAGAAGATAACAGAGTGGGGTAACATTTCAAATGTATTTTCCAATGTGCTTGGAAACTTAAATCACCCTTTGCTTATATGTCTGAAACGCTTACACAAATGCCTAGCTTTGGGTGGCACTTTGTGCTTGTCAATGTGCTTTCTTTCACGTACTGGCTTGGGCACCTATGAAGTAATGCAATTGGCCTTTCAGCAAATGCACTGAAACACAATCATAGGGCAGGTGTCCTTTAAAGATGTCCCCCTTTGAGGCTGTGCATTCATGGTAGAAGTGCTCTCAGAGCTCACAGCAATAACAGAGTTACTCTGTAGGGATTCCCTTTAGATCCAGTTAATAAGACAAAAGAAAAAAGAAAAAACCTTATCTGTAACTCAAAACAGTATTGCTCAGCTTAATCGCGAGATTTTCTTTCAAATTATGTTTGTCTGCATCTCTCTCTCTCTCTCTCTCTCTCTCTCTCTCTCTCCCCCTCTCTCTCCTGTGTATTCCCTATAGGAAAATTGTGACCACAACTGAGGGCAATTCCAAAGAATATGCTGGAAGAGCCAATTGCTATTTGTTTCCAAGAAGGTCATAAGAAACAGCAGCATCCTTGAAACAAGTGTAGCCTTCTACAGAGACTAGTTTGAAGAAGGTTGTACTGGATTGCAGACAACCCTTAGGGACAACACTTATTTTTATGTATAAATCTTGACATATCTGTTAAATAAAGCCAGATGCAATGCCCTCTACTCATATCTTATATAATATCTTATTTGATTTTTACAACCATTGTGTGAAATAAGTAATAAAAATTGTATTGGTTTCATCTAAATACTGTTCCAGATTCCAGTGCAAAATTCTTTATATTAGATATAAAGACATCAGATGGAGACAGCAGAAAAATGGTCAGGAATTTCCGCCTTGAGCACATAATAGGAACTTATTAAGTGCTAGTTGACTGACTTATTGACTGAATTGGGCCTCTGGGACCCAGAGAAGTTGTTTCTGACCCATTGGGGAATCACATCCAAGGAATAGAAAATGGCAAAGCAGGACATGGAGAAGGATACAACCCCTGAATTATTTGTACTATACTAGTCTGGAAAAAGGAGTTGAATATCTAGGGGTCCAAATACCATAATCTGTGGAAAGGGAAATATGGTAAGACATAACCTAGATAAAATACCAGGAATGTTTTAAAGAATTATAGAAATACTTATTATGGAATTATCCACTCAACAAAAACTTACTAAAGTTCTATTATTTGTCAGGCATGGAATTAAGCATTGGGAATACAAAGACAAACAAGGCTCTCAAGGAGCTTATGTTCTATTAAGTGGCTCATTCAGGGTCACACAGCTTCCCCATACATATATATAGATGTATATATAAATATTTGAAAAGTAGATCTAAGGTAACCTGAGAGGTGTTATTATTGTTTTATCACATTCTTCTATTTTTTTTTCATGAAATTCAGATAGACAGCACTGGGACAAGTTGCTTTCTTGATATTATTCTTTGTTTTGTTTTTTGCTTTTTGGAGGGGGAAGGTAGGGCAGTTGGGGTTAAGTGACTTGCCCAAGGTCACACGGCTAGGTGTTTCTGGTTTTGGGTTTTTTTTTTTCGAGTGTTTAAGGTCAGATCTGAACTCAGGTTCTCCTGACTTCAGGGCCGGTTCTCTACTCACTGCAGCACCTAGCCTCCCCTTGAAATTACTCTTTATATATGATGTTTTATGAATGATTACACAGGCAGATAAAATCACTGTTTTATGTAATTGGATAAAAATACTAATGTGATGGAAATGTGGCACATTAGTAGACCCCCATCTGCTTACTCAGCTGATACATTCTCTTTACATAGAGGACACTGGAGAGCTTGCTTCTGGAAGAACTGTGGTAATGAATCCAGGAGTCAGAGTTCATGCCAGGGTGTTTCAGCCAGCTTAGCATCAGTGTTCCATAGATGTCAAAAGAGGTGACCCTTGGAAGGATCTTTAGAACCCCATCCCATGACAGCTGAGACAAGGACTCATCCAATACATATGACTTTATGTCTAAATGTAGCATTGCCTTTGGATATGAACTTGGTAGGACTGGTCATTATTAAGTTAAAAAGAACTGGGTCACCAACTCCATAACAAATGTATCAATTCAGTAGCGAGACCTCAAGCCATTAATAGTAGAGATACCATAGCCCCTCAAGGTTATCCCTGTGAAATAGTGAAGGAAAATATAATATACCTGGCTCTGGAGTATAGAGACAAGACCAAACAGGCTATATGAGGACATCCATTATTCCTCTGTTGGCTTACATCATTGGTGCACCACCAGCAGCAAACAGAACAGGGGTGCTATGTATCCCATCTTGTACTATGTGAATTAGGTTTCCTCTGCCAACTTTCTCTGTTTTGAAACCTTTTTGTTCTATGCAGCTTAGAGATTATAAGTATTTGGCATGGCAATACCTATTAAGAATGTTCTTAGACTTTTATGGAATCATATGATATACAAGAAATTGTAGAACACAGTTTATTTTCTGATAACAGTGTATTCTAATACAGTTAATTACTTGAAATTTTCAAGATATTTTGAAGTCTTAATTTATAGTATGTGAATTTGTCATCTGTCAGTCCATAAAAGATAGAGAGCTTCTGACATATGATTTTAACCAGCAGGCATTGGGAATACAAGGACAAACACGGCTCTCAAGGAGCTTATGTTCGATTAAGTGGCTCATTCAGGGTCACCCAGCTTCCCCATACATATATAGATGTATTTAGGACTGGAAGAGGCCATTTAGGCAAGCCCCCTGATTTTATAGATGAGGGAACTAAGGCCCAGAGACATGAAGTGATTTGCACAAGGTCACAAAGTCAGTAAGTAGCAGAACTGGGATTTGAATCTGGGGTCTCTGACTCCAAATTCAGCATTATTCCCTATATACTACTCTATTAGTCAGTAGTTACTCAAATTTTCAGCCTTTGTTCATGGTGTATTGTATGGTTTCTACCCTTTTCCTTCATAATCTGGGTTGATCACTGTCTCTGAACTCCTTAAAGACAATCTTCCTGTAATTTTTGGTGGCAAAGACCTGGTCCTGTATGCTATCATAAACCCCTTATTTTCACAAACAGATTCATAAGACAGTAATTTGTCCTATACATTATTGTTGACATAATGTTGACTGAGAGCTTGTTTCTGGAAGCAATGCCTTCTGTACATAAATTCCATTTTGGACCTTGTATGGTTTCATAGAATCCATTGGGAAATAGACCATTCTTGGCTTTACTCATCAAAACCAATGATCAGCACCAGTTGTTAATCTTTACTATGTTTCAGCCAATTGATATCTGCTTTTTCCAAAAAGAATTTCATGTATATATTTATCATGTGCTCTCAGAATATATCTATATGTTGATATCAATCACCTTTCTCTTTTTTTTAAGGAAATGATAATCATTTTGTAGCTGCCTTAAGGTAATGGGTCTTATGTTTCATTAATAATGAAACCAATAAAATTCCTCTCAAAAACTTTTATAGAATTAGGAAAAATAATAACAAAATTCATCTGTGAGAACAAAAGGTCAAAAATATCAAGGGAATCAATAAAAATATGTGAAGGAAAGTGGCTTAGCAGCACCAAATCTCAAACCATATTACAAACTGTGAATCATCAAAACTCTCTTATACTGGTTAAGAAATAGACTGGTGTATCAGTGGAATAGATTAGGTACACAGTACACAGTAGTAAATTACCATCGTAATCTACTGTGGTAGACTTAAAATCTTATCTACCAAAGATAAGATTTTGGGGAAAGAAATCACTATTTGACAAAAAATTGCTGGGAAAACAGGGAAAGCAGTTTGACCAAAACTAGGTATAGACCTAACATCTCACATCATATACTGAGGTAAGGTCAAAATGAGTACATAATTTAGACATAAAGAATGATATCATAAGCAAATTAGGGGATCATGAAGTATTTTACTTATCAGATTTATGGGTAAGGGAAGAATTTATGACCAAACAGGAGATAGTAAGCATTATGGGGTTTAAAATAAATAATTTTTATTACATCAAAATAAAAAAGGGTTTGCACGAACAAAACCAATGTGGCAAGGATAGAATGAAAACAGGAAAGGGGGTGTGGGGGGTAGAAGGGTTGGAGGGGAATTAGAGCAAAGGTCACATTTCTTAAATATATAGTAAACTAATTCAAATTTATAAGAATAAATCATTCTCCAGTTGATTAAAGGTCAAAGTACATGAAAAAGCAGTTTTCAAAGCAAGAAAGCAAAGCTATTTGTAGCCACATTAAAAAAAAACTATTCTAAATCACTATTGGTTAGAGAAATGCAAATTAAAACAACACAGAGGTACCACCTCACACCTATGGGTTAATATGACAGAAAAGGAAAATGACAAATGTTGGAGGGAATATGGAAAAATAAAGACACTAACATACTGCTGTTGGTGGAATTGTGAACTGATCA
This sequence comes from Petaurus breviceps papuanus, assembly GCF_028583685.1. Taxonomy (NCBI): domain Eukaryota; kingdom Metazoa; phylum Chordata; class Mammalia; order Diprotodontia; family Petauridae; genus Petaurus; species Petaurus breviceps. Next base: position 6,431,665 of record NW_027185712.1, read on the forward strand.
AGCAATTCTGGAGAACAATTTGAAAGTATGCCCAAAGGGCTATAAAATTGTGTAAACCTAGCAATGCCCTCCACTAGATCAGTATACCAAAGAGATATAAAAAATAGGAAAAGTACCAACATGTAAAGAAAATATTTATAGCAGTCCTTTTTTTGTAGTGACAAAGAATTGGAAGTTGAGAGGATGCCCATCATTTGAGGAATAGCTGGAAAATTTGTGGTATTTAATTGTGATGAAATATTATTGTTCTGTAATAAATGATAAGTAGGATGCTTTTAGATAAACCTGGGAAGAATTATATGACCCGATGCAAAATTAAATAATCAAAGCCAAGAGAACATTATACACAGTAACAGCAATATTGTACAATGATTTAGCTATTCTGATCAATACAATGATCCAAGATAATTGTGAAGGACTTATGATGAAAAATACTGTCTAACTCCAGAGAAAGAATTGATAAGTCTGAATGCATATGGAAATATACTTTTAAAATTTCTTTATTATTTTTGGATTTGTTTCTTTGTTTTGGTCTGCTTTTTTTTTTAATGCTTTATTAACTTCTGATTTACATCATTCGTTTCCGCCAGATTTTGAGTTACAAATTTTCTCCCCATTTTTCCCCCACCCATCCCCCCAAAACAGCAGTCCCACATGATATCCCCACCTCCAATCTGCTCTCCCATATTTTCTCCCATACCCGTTTCAACTTTTCCAGTGGATCTCTATGCCTCAGTGCCTGTATATCTTTTTTTTTCTTAATAACATGTAAGATGGTATTAATAATAGTACATACACACACACACACACACATATATATATGTATATATACATATATATTTGAATATTTGATTTTAAAACTTTCAATTCCAGATTCATTCCCTTCCCCCCCCTGCCACCCACCCCCACTGGGGAGACAAGCAGTTCAGTATAGGTTGTACATGTGCGGCTAATGCAAAACAATAACATAGTAGATGTATTGTAAAAGACTGACTATATTTCCCTCCCTCCTATCCCACCTCCCACTTATTCTATTCTCTATTTTGATCCTGTCCCTTTTCACAAGTGGGTGCTTCCAACTTCCCTCCCCCCCAGCCTGCCCTCCCTTCCATCATCCCCCCTCACATCCCCTTCCCCCCTATTCTCCTGGAGGGTGAGATCCCCTATTTAGTGTGTATTTCCCTCCCTCCTCAAGCCAGATTCAATAGGAATAAGGTTGACCCATTCCCTTTTGCCTTCCTATTCTTCCCCTCCATTGTAACCATTTTCCCTTGCCTCTTCTGTATGAGATAGTTTGCCCCACTCTGTCTCTCCCCATCTCCTCTCATTATATTCCTCTCACCTCTTAATTTCACCTTTTAAGTATCATCCCTTCCTGTTAAATTGGTCCCGTGCCCTCTATCTATGTATACCTGTAAACGTATATACACACATTCACATATGTATTCATATGCCCGCATACCCTCATATAAAGACATTATATATGTATATATATATATATGCGTGTGTGTGTGTGTGTGTGATTCTAATCCCTTCAACTACTGAGAAGAGTTTCATAAGTTACAATTATTGTTTTTCCATGTAGGAATGTTAATAGTTCAACTTTGGCCAGGTGGCTCAGCGAGCAAGAGCACCGGCCCCAGTGCCGGGACGACCCAGATCAAACCTGGGCCCAGACACTCAGCACCACACCCAGAAACAACAACTGGCCGTGCAACCCCGAGCAAGCCACTCAACCCCAATTGCTTTAAAAAAAAAAATAGTTCAACTTTGATAAGTTCCTTATGATTTCTTTTCCCTGTTTACCTTCTCATGCTTCTCTTGCTTCTTGTATCTGAATGTCAAATTTTCTATTCAACTCTGGTTTTTTCAGCAAGAATGCTTGAAAGTCCTGTATTCCACTGAATGACCATATTTTCCCCTGAAACATGATACTCAGTTTTGCTGGGTAGGTGACTCTTGGTTTTAATCCCAGCTCCCTTGACCTCCGGAATATCACATTCCAGGCCCTTCGATCCCTCAGTGTAGAAGCTGCCAGATCCTGGGTTATCCTGATTGTGTTTCCACAATATTCAAATTGTTTCTTCCTGGCTGCTTGTAATATTCTCTCCTTAATCTGGGAATTCTGGAACCTGGCTATAATATTCCTAGGAGTTTTCTTTTTGGGATCTTTTTCAGGAGGTGATCAGTGGATTCTTTCAACCTCTATTTTGTCCTCTGGTTCTAAAACATCAGGGCAGTTTTCTTTGAGAACTTCCTGGAGGATGCTTTCCAGGCTCTTACTTTGGTCATGGCTCTCAGGCAGTCCAATAATTTTTAAATTATCTCTCCTGGATCTATTTTCCAGGTCAGTGGTTTTTCCCATGAGATATTTTACATTGCCTTCTATTCTTTCATTTGTTTGGATCTGTTTGACAGCATCTTGATTTCTCATAAAGTCATTGGCTTCCATTTGCTCCAATCTAATTCTGAAGCAATGATTCTCCTCAGTGAGCTTTTGAGATTCTTTTTCCATCTGGCAAATTCGACTCTTTAAGGCATTCTTCTCCTCATTGCCTTTTTGAGCCTCCTTTGCCATTTGAGTCAGTCTGTTTTTTAAGGTATTATTTTCTTCAGTCAGGCTGTTGACTCTCATTTCATAATTTTCTTGCATTGTTCTCATTTCTCTTCCCAATTTTTCCTCCACTTCTCTTATCTGCTTCTTAAGGTCCTCTATGGCCTGTAACCAGCTTGTATTTTCCTTTGAAGCTTTTGGTGCAGGAGTTCTGACTTCACTGTTTTCCTCCTGTTCCATGCCTTGCTCCTTCTTGTCCCCAAAATAGGAGTGTAGCGTTGGAATCTTCTGTCTGCTTTGTTTCCTTTGCCTGCTCATTTTGCCACTCAATGATTTGACTTTTGGGCTTTTTGCCACAGTAGGACTCTGCCACCAGACAGGGGAGTTTTCGTCCCAAATGCTGGGGTTTTCTCAGCTGCCGGAGGTATTAGATGGGTACCCTCTCTGAGGTCTCCACACGCTCTGGCAAGCTGGACACACACCCCAGGACCTCCACCCTAGACTGCAATCCAGATCCAAGCAGGTTAAAGCAAGAGCGATTACCCTTCAGACTGGTGCCTGGTCCCCCTACACTCTGCAGGCCAGGAGCTGAAGCTGCCACGTGGCACTGGCTGGCTGTGCCTGGGTCTCAGTAGCTTCTCGAAAAAAGAAGCTGGGGGTCAAAGCCACGCACTCCCACTTACTGGTCCCAAAGTCCAGACTGCACTGGCCTCTCACCTTGTCCTTCGCATGTATGTGTTGATAAATCTGGAAACAGCCACAGCTGCTGCTGATCTGGAGTCCCTCTGGCTGGGGGCTGGTCAGGCCCACCCTGGGGCTAAAGCCTCAGCGTGGGGCTGGGCTCAGCTGCCAGAGCTCTGAGGCCGATTCCTGCTGGCCTGCCTGGCTGTCCTCAGCGGGAGGTTAGCTTCTCTGTGTCATTTTGTGGGTTCTGCAGCTCCAAAGTTTGTTTAGAGTCCCCTTTTTACATGGATTAGGGAGGGTGGAAGCCACAGCCGCGGGAGGGTCATGCTTCTACCTGCTTTTTCTTTTGTAACTTGGATGACATGAAATTGTTTTGCATGACTGTGCATGTATAATCTGTATCAAATTGCTTCTCTTCTGAAAAGGGGGAAGGAGAGGGAGGCAGAGAATTTGGAACTCATTTTTTTTAAAAGGATGTTATATTTTTGTTTGCATTTAATTGAGAAGAAAATTAATGTAAAAATGATGGAGTTTTATTGGGATATTTTCCAAATGCATTTTAGTCCACTTTGAAGTTCACGAATTATACAAAACTGGTTTTATTTGTTAGTCATACTTAGTTTTATTTTGGAGAGACTATAATAGATTCGAGGTTAAGAAGAAACAGAATGGGTTTAAACTGTCTCACTAAATATGTCACATTATATTATTTATTCTTGACACTTTTATGACAGGTTTTAAGTTGTTTTTGTTAATGTTCTTCCTTTATTCTTGAAGAGGATCAATGATATCACACAGGTGATGTCTTGACTTTGCAAGTGAATTGGATTTAAGTGAGGCAGAGCTATATAGTCATCAGCCTTACTCTCTCTTCTAAAGTCATCCAAGTATTCTCATTATACTTATATCTAATTTGTATATTTTTAGTACATGGATAAGCCATAAGCTTGGAACTTAGTGAAAGGCTTTTTCAGTCGTATTCAATTGAGGCACTATGAAGGTTAATAGAACTTTTAAACAGCTTGTTTAATAATTACTGATGCAACAATTTTTTCTTTATATCTCTGGTACTTTTAGACACTTTTTTTTAAATCCAGAATTAATATAGTCTTTTTCTTGTGAAATTCAATTTTGTGGTTGGGTGGGGTTTTTGTTATTTAGTAATACAAACTGTGAATTTTTGAATAAACTACATAGACATATAATTGAACTATACTTGGAGGGGTCTCTGGTGGTATGATCCTTTAGTCACAGGCAATGGGATGCCTCTAAAGAAAGATAGCATCAGGATTCTGTCTGAGAAAAATCTGGTAAGGTGATTTGCTAATAATTCATAAGTCACTATTAATTTTTGAGACGAGTTTTGTAGAAAGAAATTCCCTTGACCTAATTGCTCTATGGTCACCTGCCTATTCCAGTTAACTCTTCTGAAGCAACTGATATGTCATTCGTCATATGAACGGTGAGCAAGTTTTCTCTTTCTCATTTGATCATATTGACATTTCTACTGGGTTGCACTTCTTACAAACATAGAGATGGTCAAAAAGTTTGCATATCTTCCTTCTTAAATGTTTTTCTTTTGCCTTTTGTTTCTTCTCAAGCTACTATATAAACTTTTTAAATTGATATTAAATTGTTTATTTTGGTATTTGTGCTCTTTCAAACTTCTAATTCTACTTTAATTTCCATTTAAGGAAGCTAGAATGTCTGATGTGCTTTTGTTTTCCAGAATCTAATATTTTCTATTTTGTTGCCTTTAATTGGACAGTGTAATATTCAAGTTTTCTACTACCTATACCAATATGATGTTCAAGTTTTCTACTACATATATCAGAGAGTGATGTGATCTTACAATGCCTTTCACAGTTTCTTTATTGCTCTTTCAAATAGCTTCTGCCATCGTTGTGTTTGATGCCTATCCTGGTATGTTTTCCTTGATTCCTCCACCTTTCCTTCCATGGTTTACACTGGAACCATAGCTGTCACATGTACTATTTTATGAAGCTCTTGGGATTTTTTTTATACTTTCTGAGAAGTAGCATAGAAGACCCCTAGTCTTATTGTCACTTTGTCCATTTCCCCCATGCCTTGAAAGCCAAGTAGAAGAAAAGAATACAGAGGATGAGGTTCAAAAAGAGGAACATGAGGCAGGGGTCTAAGTAGCCTGACTGTGCTGACCACAGAGGCCATAGGAACAGAGATATAGAATTTCTGACCCATAGTAACATCTTGATGAAACCTACAAAGATGGCATCCTATCCAGGGCTAAACCAATTCTCCCACTTGATTCAGAACTTTTATCTTTATCATCTTGGATCAGGTAGGTGGAATAGTGGATACAGCACTTGGGGCTAAAGTCAGGAAGACCTGAGTTCAAATCCAGACTCACATACTCACTAATTAGCAGTATGATCCCAAATAAGTCATTTAATGTCATTCAAGATTTTTATAGCATATATCAGCTTAAAAAAAACTGTCTTTTGGTGTAATCTTGCTAATTGGAGTCAAACTCACAAAGGTCTTTTCAGAATTTTTTTTAGAATTTCAGTGTAAGTACATTTACTCCTTTTCAAAAATCATTTGAGCTGTTAGTGCTGTTTTCAAATTTCTGAAGCATTTGGTAAACAAGGATTTTTGATGACCTTTATGGTTTTCATCTTTATTCTCTTCAGTTTTTAGTAATTCATTAAATTTATCTTCTATTTTGTCTACACTGGGATTAGAGATGATGAACCTATTTTTACATGATTGATCTACACTGGTCAATAACATTATTTTGAGATTTGGATTCAGGAATATTGTTGTCATAAAACACTATTAAGTCTTTGCTTATAAGTAGTGAAAACCTGCTTTTATTATGAAATACAGTATAATATACTAGGCTAAATATAGCACTAAATAACATTAAAGGCATATAATGAAAGTATCCATGATTTCATTCCATTTCATGTGTACTCACAGCAGGCCCACTGTTGTGGTCAGCTTCATCTGCACCAAAGCATTTCCAATAGTTAGGGTACTGGTATTCCCTATTTATTCCAATGTATATCAACTTCTTTTGTGGTGCCAGAACATGAAAGAATTCCATTCTCTCCATTGTCCTCTGTCAAGTTGATAATCATAATAGTTACAAATAGTGCCAGTCTTTAACCTTATGTAACCTCATCCATTATTTTTTATTCTTAGTAGCAGTTTCATCACTAATTGGGGTGCTAAATAATCAGCACATCTCCAGATCCCAATTAGCTATTGTTTCAGGGCTCATTCCAGAGCTTGACAGCTATCATAGCAGTTTCAGAGTTCATGTATTCCTTTCTCAACATCACCTAGGCTGACTGACTTTCTCTTATTTTGCCATTCCTCACTTCTCCCTTTACCTTACAACATTGATAATAATGCTTTGGGTTTTGAAGGCATCGTTTTTTTTATTACTATTTCTATTATTACTCTGGAGGGCAGTATGGATCCCTGAGTGTGTGGACCTCACGAGGGAAGGAAGGAAAATATATTTGACTATTTATATGATCCAAAAAAAATCTGGAAACAACCATCATGTAATTGTAAAATATCATATTTTTGTAACACATTCCAGAATTTAAAGCCCCTTCAATGCATTTTTTTCTTTTTCTTCACTACTACCCTTTAAAGTGAGTAGGGCAGTTTTGCCCTCAATTTTACAATGGTACAGTAGAAAAAACATTTGGCTCAAATCTCAACTGCTACTCTTGTAGCCTCTGTGTCCTTGTTTAAGTTAACCTCACAGGACCTCAATGTCCTCATTTGTGAAATGAGGAGTTTGGACCGGATGGCCTTTGGATAACTTCTCACTCTAGGTCTATTATCCTATAGTAATAATGATAGACAAGGCAACTGAACCTTGAAGAAGTGACATGAATGAACTTGGGTCACAGAGATGATTAGAGACAGATCCAGGGCAAGAGGACCATTTTTGCTTCACAAGCCAGTTAGTCATACTTTTCCCACATAATAGTCCTCCTGTGCCAGGTTAAGTATAAATGCATCCCTTTAACTGTGTCTTCATGAGAGATCCTTTCTACCCTCATTAGGAAACTTACACATATGAGACCTGACAGAAGGTAAAGAGATTGACAGAAGGCTGAGTAGGTGTGAGTAATGGGTTCTTATAGACTAGATGAATTTTTGAAACTACAGGAAACCAAATTTGTAAAAAATTTGGCAAAGAAGAAAAATCTTTGCTTAAAATTAAGATTGCAATGTTAATTTGGTTTGAACACTGCATCAAGCTCAGACAGGGAATGTGACATTTTAAAGAAACTTCCATCACTAATATTCATTTATTTTAAGTCTATATTTCCCTCTTACTGTTCATGAAAGAATTTATGTCACCTCACTCTCAGGACGATGGTCTTTCTAGTACATTGCAATGACCCTAGGTTTTGATAACTTACAGTATCTCAAGCAGGCTAGCCCTAAGCAAAATAACTTAGGTAAGGTATGTCCACAGCACTCTTTCAGTGATTTAGAGTCAGAGAATTTGGACTTGAATTCTATTTCTACTTCTTACTAACAATGTGACCTTGAGCCAGTCACTTCCTCTATGAGGTCCTCTGTTGTCTCATCTGTCAAAAAAAAAGTGCTTTGATTGATGATCACTAATGTCTGCCCATTCCAGCACTCTGCTCCAATAATTTCAGTGTGTTAGGAACTATAGGGGATTTTACCATCCAGTTGGGCAGGTGAACATTTATCAATGTTACAAACATTTCTCTTGAACCTTTAATCATTTCTGATGCCCAGTGGGTGCAAGCACAGAACAACAAGCAATCTGTTGACAACATTACACCCACACCACCCTGTAACAAAACCTGGTAAGTGTTTTCTTTGAAATGTGATGCCACGTTCTGCTGGAGAGAACACACTAGAGGGGAATTTGTGGAAACATGCCCTATAACACAGATGCTCAGAAATCCTTAGTAAAAAGTCAACATGGAAATACTTAGTGGTGGTGGATGTGCTTAGTTCCTATCATTCAACTAGTGGTTAACCCATTTTCAAAAAGTCTCTTTCATCCAGATGGTTGTCATGTCATTATTTCTGCGACATATATCTAGTCATGAGATCAGGGAGAAACAGCAGAAAGAGACCTTCAAGATTATTCAGCCAACTCACTCATTTTACACATGAGCTCCTGACCAGCTAGGTTTACTAACTTTCCCTGAATCCCACAGGTAAGATATAGTAGAACCAGGATTTGGACTGGGGACCTGTGACTCTGGCTCTGTACCCCACTGCCTCTATAGGATGATAGACCTTAAAGGGACCTTGGAACCCTTCTCATATAAATCCTTTATTGCATAAGTGAAGAACCCGAACTGTGAACTCAGAGATGGAAAATGACTTGCTCAGAAATCACACAGCTACTTTGTATTTTCATTGGATTTGACCTCAGGAAGATGAGTCTTTCTGACTTCAGTCCCAGTGCTCCATCCACTGTGCCATCTAGCTACCTATAGACCTATAGACCTAATGAGACAACATCTCTACACATGTGTAATGTAATGCCAAGGAAAGGCAACTTCCCAAGGTTCAAAATACCAGCATAGGTGCTCTCCATTTTATTCAGTGACAAATTAAGAACAGAGAAGGTCAAAATATGACATCATTCAAAATACAGCATTTACTGTGTGATTAAATAATCTCCAAGTACTACCCCACCCCAGGACCTTACATTCATTCAATCAATTACAAAGTCCCTGTTCTAAATACTATTCCACCCCTAGGCTGTACCTTCATTTAGTCCATCACAAAGCCCCTCTTCTCAAATGGAGATTAGTTTCCAATCATAAATAAAGTACATTCATTTGTTCAATCATAGAACACAAAAAGGTCAAAAGTTTCCCATCCCTGGATCACAGTTGAATCTACCCCAGAGTTACAACAAGTTTAAGCACAGCACTTAATACCCAAATGGAGGTCTTTTCTTCATCTTGACATGAGGCAAGTTCTCAGCAATCTTTGTTCCTGGGGAGACAAAACTTAGCAAGGCCACAAGATACATTGCCAGTCTCTTCATTAATTCATCCTCTGTCTGCAGAGCAGTCCTAGGACCCCTGGAAACATTAGCAAAACCCTCTCTCGGGATTTCTGTAAACATACAACAAGAAAATCCTTCTTCATGGCTTCTGAACCAACAGAAAGGTTCCCAGACTCCTGCAACAACAGCACTGTCCTTCACCAGTGGACATATTCACTCTCTGTCTGCAGGACAGTCTCAGTAGCTCTGAACCAACAGAAAGGTTCCAGGACTTCTTCAACAACAGGACAGTCTTTCACCAGTGGACAAATCTGGCAAAACAACATCAAAACAGACAGACAAAGTACCAGCAAAACAGCCATGTCTCCTCAGTCCTTGGCAGCTCCCGGGGCAGGTCTCAAAAGTCCAGGGCAATTCAAAGTGGCCCTCAGCAATCCTCTCAGTCTCTCTCTGCCTCCATGAGGGTGCTGCTTCCAAAAAGTTCTTCTGCCTCTCTCTTGCGTCTCTCCAAATCTACATCACCAGCTCCTCCCAGTTCAGCACTCTCTTTTTCACGTCAACAAGTCCATCCCACGGGTGGGATTAACAAACTCTGGGTTTTAACACAATCAATTTGAAAACCAAGCCAATACAGGGGGATCTTTATATTCCATTACTATCACAACATGTCAGACAACAATATGTGTTGAGCAATGGCTATGCACAGGATGAATGGGAAAAAACAACAGCAGTAACAACATTGAATTGAACATCATGGTCCAATATCCTAAGTTAGACTCCCTCCTAATTAAGCTATCTGGTTTTTAACCTTTCTGGATCTGAATTTTGCAATTTTAAAATGTAACATGAAATTCTGATTTCTTAGAGGTATTGTGATGAAAAAGAGAGAAATTATTATTATCAAATTCCATGCACTCTCATTTGCCACTCACTAGTAAATACCATCTTACTTTTTTATAACACCTTCAACTTGCCAGTGATAACAAATAAGTGTCTGAGATAGGAATTAAAACCATCAGTCCTATCTTCCAGTCCAGTGCACTGTGTGCTATACAATGTATAATGGGTAGGCTTCATTCAGGCTAGTCCCCTGTTAGTTTAGGTTCAGTACAGAAATGAAATGAGACCTAGATCATTCAAAAGTTAACAAAAGGAAGTTCACTTAGCCAAAGAAAATATAACCTGTGTTTCAAGCCTGAAAGTATTTTGTGTGCTGTTGCATAGATGTGATTTGTGGCTTGGTGGATAGAATGATGATGCTGCCCCCCATGATTCTGTGGGGGAGGGAGTTGGTGGGAAAGACTTAGAGAGGAGAGAGAATTTATCATTCCTGCTTCTTCAAGAGATACATGCATACGGTTCCAGAACTTCTTCAAAAAGAAAAAAAAATCTGAAGAAAATCTTTTGAAGAAAAAACCATGAAGAAAAAGAAAAGACTTTGGGAAGCTGCCAACATGAAGAGGAACTACTTTAATATATTCCTGGTTTTCACCTTTCCTCCCCAGATACTTTATGTGAGGTCAGGATATCTATCTGGGTTGAACAGAGATATGTCCTAATGGGAGAACTCAATCATTCTGTGAATTTTCTGACACGTTCTAATCTATATAACTTCTCTGATTTCTGATTAGTAATTGTTTAGGTAAATGAGTTTCTTCTTTTCACTGTTTTTGATGGTCTTTTGTGTAACGCATTTAGTAAGAAAGAGTCAAAGCTTGCAGATATGAGTTCGGTGTTACTCTTTCCCCTTTAAGGGAAAATGATCAGGAAAGCACCATGAGAAGAAGAAAGAAGAAGGAAGAAGAAGAAGGAAGAAGAAGAAGAAGAAGAAGAAGAAGAAGAAGAAGAAGAAGAAGAAGAAGAAGAAGAAGAAGAAGAAGAAG
>NW_027185712.1:6442811-6453425 GCF_028583685.1 Petaurus breviceps papuanus
AGAAGGAGAAGGAGAAGGAGAAGGAGAAGGAGAAGGAGAAGGAGAAGGAGAAGGAGAAGGAGAAGGAGAAAGAAGCAGCAATCCTCCTGGACCAACAATATTAAAATAAATGGATAAATTATAAATAAATATAAATTATTCCCCCTAGAGCAGAGTGGTCAGCTTCATGGCCCCCTCCCAGCCAGGCAGGAATCAAAGCTTCCCTTGGAGAGTGTTGGGCAAAATATCTATCAGTCTCTATCTATGAGCCACAAATAGACAACTCATGTACACCTATATATGTTTTGCAAATAGAAAATACATTAAACACAAGATATTATAGCACTTAGTTCTTATAGATAGCCCCTTCCCCACTCTATGATAAAATATTTCTGTTCAACAGTCAGTCACAATAATCAGTCAATAGACACTTATTAAGTGCCTACCATACACTGGGCACTGTGCCCAAGCGCTGAGGATACAAGGAAAGGCAAAAGACCGACCCTGTCTTCAGGTGCAGAGTATGATGCTTTGGTTGCCTTGAGATATTCATCGAGTCAAAAGGATCTCAATTCAGTAGTAGTAGCCTTTTTTAAGACCTTATTCCTTTTCCTTCTCCTCCTCCTCCTTCTTCTCTTTCTTCCTCTCATGGTGCTTTCCTGACCACTGTCCCTTAAAGGGGAAAGAGTAACACCAAGTTTATAACAGTTGTTACTAGGAAGCCACAGATAACTAAAGGCTACCAGGAAGTCAACAGAGACACTGGCTTAAGTCTTAACCCCTCAGAGCCAATCAATTCTTAGGGACAGTTTCCTGGCCTTTTAAAGAAAAAAAGGAAGCAAACCTCACAGACTGGGAAGGGGAGGTGGGGCCAGTAAGATAGGTGGGGAAGATCTCAGTTAGTGATCCTATCACAATTGGGGTTAAGTGACTTGCCCAGGGTCACATAGCTAATAACTGTTAAGTGTCTGAGGTCAGATTTGAACTCATGTCCTCCTGACTCCAGGGCCAGTAATCTATTCACTGTGCCACATAGCTGCCCCCTCCCTTTTTTTTTTCACCATGTTTTGGTAAAATCAAGTAGAGGAGACAGGTCTCATATATCGAACAACTGGAATATACATGTTTCTATTTAACAATGTGGTTCCTTGAGCTAGTGTAGTCAAAAGAACACCAGAACAGGTCTCAGTCTTTGCTATATAATTTGGGGCAAGTCAAATGAAATCAAAGGATCATAACTTTGGGTCTGTAATCAATCAATCAATCAACAAGTGCCTGCATATGCTAGTCACTTTGCTAGGAGCTAAGAATATGGGGGGCCATCTCCAGTCATCCTGATGTGTATCTGGCCACTGGACCTAGATAGCTCTGGAGGAGAAAGTGAGGCTGGTGACTTTGCACAGCCCTCCCTCACTTAAATCCAATTCACTTGCATATCATGGCATCACCTCCATGATATCATGGTCTTCTTCTGGAACAAAGGACAAACAATAACAACGAGAACATAAAGAAAAGAATGAAATAATCTCTACTTTCAAGGAGACTCATTCTGTCATGGGAAATAAACAATATATGTCCATCCAAAGTAAATGCATAAATATGAGGTCTGTGGGAATGGGGAAAGAAGGTGCTGGCTACAAGGGTCAGGGATCTGGAAAGGATTTATGTGGAAGTTGATATCTGAGCTGAGCTTTGGAGGAAACTAGAGATTATAAGGGGCAGAGGGGAACCTTAGAGGTCAACAGCTCCAAAACTCTCACTCTACAAATGACTAAATTAAGACATGGAAGATATTAAGTGACTACCCTTAGGTCACACAAGCAGCAAGTAGCAGCACCAGAATAAGAACCTAGGAACTTTAACTCCAAATCCAGTACTCTTTCTTATGCAACATATAATACAGATAAAATGTTTTGTAGCCCTAAAGCTTCATGTATAGATAACTTATAGGAATATACTTGTACTACCTATCTTAAAGCATTTGTATTTATGTGTGCATGTGTGAAGCAAGCCCTTATAGCATATTAAAGTGTAATATATAAGAAATTTACAAAGGTTTGTGATTTCTTCAATGTAGTGTACTCCTAGCAATACAAGTCATCATTCTTTGATTTAGTAGGTAAGCCTTGGGGAATTCCATGAGGCATATAGAAACTGGGGGATGTCTCAGAGATGGGATTAGATCCCCAAACCTCTTGACTTGAAGCCTAAATTGGTTAACCTCTCCTAGCATCAGTTCCCTCATCCATAAAGTGACAATATACACCTCACATATGTCATAGGATTCTTGTGAAGATCAAATGAACTAAAATGTGTAAAGTGCTTTGTAAAGTGCTATGTAAGTTCTAAGCTATTGATAGTAATATTATTATTATTATGATTTTATTCACCTATCCCTGGACATAATCGTTTTTTAATACGTTCCTAGAATAGACCGTAATGTCTCTATTCACAGGAAGGAAGTTCTCTGGAAAGTCAGTGGGTTGCCCCAACATGATTTTATTCCAATTCATTCATTTCCTATCTGACTTAAGTGACCATCCATTTGACTGAATTAACCACTCAGTGCTCTCAAAACATACTCCCTTGAGCAAAGATTGCTTAGACTTCTATCCTATATCACCTTATCTTTACGTCCATCATGTTTCTCCTTGTGACACATACGGTAACAGCTCTCATTGCCAGTGTTACTTTGGTGTGAAATGGAATGTGGAGTCACTGTGATAGTTCAGGACCAGCAAAGAAAATACCAGAAGTCTGAACCTCACCACATAAATAAGAAACCACCTCATGCTATGATCCTGATAAATAGATTTCAAAAATACCAACAGGCAAAGTATACTTGGGACTTAAAGAGCACATAGCATACCTAAATTAAAAGCCAGCTTCACTAAAAATGAGCTCCTCTGCAGGCAAGGAAAGCTATTGTTTTCATATTTTAAAGCATAACCCTATAAGGTGTTATGGAGACCTTGCCACAGAAAATACATCATTTATTTTGCTAAGGGGAAGCCATACCATTAGACATATGAAACATAAAGGGAATTTTTCATAGTGCTAAAAGATGGGTTATAGGCCCAGAATAGTGAATAGACAATTTTCTGCTTATCTGTACTCTGCCAATTTCCCTTTACCTCTCAGTTTCAAGTAATATTCCATGTCTATTAACATTAAATAGCAATCCTGGTAAGAATATGACTCAGACTTTGTCACTGTTAGAGGGAAAGCAGATATTTAACACTTTAAATACTGCATGTATGCATTCTACATTACCTAGTTAGCTTCCCCAACCCCAACCAGTTCCTCCATTCGCAAGGTTCAAGCCTAATCTTTCTCTCTCTCTCTCTTTCCTCTTAAAAAAGTCACTGATTCAAAGAAGCAAATGGAACCCAGGGATACACAGCATAATCCAATGGGAAGAGGGTATGTTGGGAATGAATAGTTTTTTTTTTTTTTTCTGAACCAAGCTATGTCACTAACAAGCTGTGGAACTATAAAGAACACCTTGAACCTCTGTGTGTCTCACTTTTCTCATCTGTCAAATGGAAATGATAACAAAAAAAAACCCCTCATATTTGTTGTAAGTAAATGTTTATGAAATCATACATTTCATAGTTCTAAATATGTACATTCACTTTATAGTTTGAAACCATTTTCACAAGCATTATCTCATGTGGTTAGGGCAGTTTCGATTATTTATTTTTTATTTTGTTTTTTAATCATTATTGGAGAGATAAGGAAATTGAGATGTGGATAGCTGAAGGTACTTTTAGGAAACTTATGAGAGAAAGTGACAGAGTTGTAACTCAAATTTAGCATTTCTGATTTGAAGTTAATTTCTTTTCTCACTAGATCTTGCTTTTTCCCTGTGATTTTTGTGAAAAGAAAATAATAGTTGACAAGTTGCTTAGACAAAGTTGCAAGTTTTAACAAATGGAAGATATTTTATTATTATGAATATATTTTAGTCCAAAGAAAGGCAATATAAAATGTCATCTCTTTTACCATTAGGTCCTGGCATAGGAGAAATTAGAGGAAAATGGGAATATGATATGTGTTTTTAAGTATTTGAAGGACTTTCACATACAAAAAGAATTAGAATTTTTTGCTTGGCCTCCAAAGGAAGAAGTAAAATGAATAGGTAGATGTAGCAAAATGGCAAATTTAGATTTGATACAAGGAAATTCAATTTAACAAATATTTGCTGACAAATAACAAAACTATATCTAAAAAATATCCACCAGGTAAAGTTTAGTTGAGAACAAAAACAACCAAACTATCCCTACCCTGAGGAATCTTACATTCTGCTGTGAAAATGAAACATGTACACAAATAAGCAGAAAAAACTTCCTAACTAGAGTAGCATAAAAATGGAATAGAATGCCTTTAAAGGTACTGGTATTTCTCCTCATCTGAGGTCTGTAAGCATTGACTAAGTTAGTGGATATATGTAACAGGTTGAACTAAATATCTCTTCCAAACTCAATAGAATCTGAAATCTGAGTAAGTTGAAGGAAAAATAGAGCATGAATAGTGGAACTATGAATACAATTGAAGTAAGGTCTCTCTAACTCTGAACTTCTGTAACTCAGATTCTGATGGAGAGGGGAGAAGGAAAGTGAATTGAAAAACAACAAATACCTGAGGGGGTCAATGCACACTATTCAACAGAATGTTAGTTCTGAGAAAATGAAAAAAGTCAGAACAAGATTAGTGGAAGCAGAAGCACTACTGAAGTGAATGCTAAAAAAAGAATAGTCATATTATTTCTGTTAGGAGTTAATCTGGTGGGAGCCAACAAAAGTAACAAGAGGTCATGCTGGGATGTACTTAATAAAACATAACTTCATACAAATGCTATGAGTTTTGCTTAAATTATTCATAGCTCTTTTATGCTTAGTTATAACTTTATTGAAAGAGTAATAAAGCCTCAGGGCATGGAGATTCCCAAATTTTTTAAGCTTATCCAATGAATCAAGATTCACTGCTTAATGGAGAGGAAGCAACTATGTGACTGAATTAAGGCAAGAGTGGAGCCCATTGCAAATAATGGATCATTGAGTGACCTTAAGAATTGAGCAAATATAGATCTGATCGGTTATGTGACTTAATGGAAAAAGCATGGGATCAGGACATGAGGGATATGGGTTCTAGTCCTGGCCCTCTCTATTAATAATTTGCCATGGGACATTAAACAAGTAAATTCATCTTTACTTATCACAGGAAAGATATAGCTGTTTCTTTTCCTAATTCATATTTTTGTTGCTGTTTGTTGTTGTTCAGTCATTTTTCAGTCGTGTCTGACTCTTCATGACCACATTTGGGGTTTTCTTGGCAAAGATACTGGAGTGGTTTGTCATTTCCTTCTCCAGCTCATTTTACAGATGAAGAAACTGAGACAAACAGGCTTAAGTGACTTGAACAAGATCACATAACTAGTAAGCATCTGAGACCAGTTTAAACTCCAGAAGTTGAATCTTCTTAAGCTTAAAAGAATCAAATTAGATCATGGTTGGGGTTATATCTATATCTATATATACATATATAGATATAGATATAGATATTAAATGTATGGGAATGGAGGACAGGGATAATAAGGGAAAGTTAGAGGTTGCCTTATACCTTAGCTTCCCAACAAATTTATCCATAATGATCTAGGAAACACATCAAACTAAATAATAGTTGGAAAAGCCAATAAAAAGTCATAGTGTTTCGTTTTTTCTAGTCCAAAGCAAGTTAAGGAGGTAGAAAGAGAGGTCTGCCAACTCTGGGGTGTGGCTGGCCAAGAGTGTAGTGTAACAGTAGCAGAAGAAGGAGCAGAAAAGGCAATGAGTTATGATGGTGGCAGCAGTGGCAGGGAACAACCCAGAATGCAAGAATGCAGAAACAGTAAAGGAACTGAACACTTGGTCAGAAAGACATCCTAGGACACCTCTGTACTACCACTGGGAGTGGAAATAGGTGCCATCTGACAGTTCTGTAGAACATTACCAAATTCTGGGGCAAATATCCAGGGCAGAGAGGAGTCACTATTGCAAAGAAGCCCGAGGTCTACTAAGGAGCAAGAAACAAGTTCCAGGAACACAGAATGCTTCAGCTAAGATTAAAAAAAAAAAGAAACAGAAGGAGCATTCATGACCTCAAACAAAGCAAAAACAAATATATACCTAATTAAGAGAATTAATCAAGGAAATGATATTTTGCTAAAAGGTACCACAGACCATGGGTTAATTTCAATATTGAACATACACTCAAGAAATGACATAACATACAGATTCTTAAACAAAAAGTTAAACGAATTGCAAGAGGAAATGAATCAAAACCATAATAGTGGGGCACCTTAATTTACTACTCTTAGACCTAGATAAATCAAAACAAAATACACAAGAAAGAAGTTGAGATGAAAAGAATTTTAGAAAAGTTAGATATGACAGACTTATGTAGAATTTTGAATGTAAATAGAAAGGAATATACTCATTTTTCAACTTTTCATAGCACCTGCACAAATATTGACCATATATTATTGACCACAACCATAAACCTAACAAACAAATGCAGAAAAACAGTGATATTAGGGGCACCCTTTCCAGACCATGATGCAATAAAAATTACATTTAATAAAGGTACTTGAAAGCATGGATTAAAAATTAATTAAAAATAAGCCATCTAATCCCAAAGAATGAGTGCATCAAAGAAGAAATCATAGAAGCAATCATTAATTTCATTAAAGATAATAACAACAATAAGACAGCATGCCAAAATTTTGGGGATTCAGCCAAAGCAGTACTTGGGAGAAAATTTATATTTCTAAATGCTTATGTCAATTAAAAAGAAAAAGAGCAGAAAAACAAATTGAATATGCAACTGAAAAAAAAAAGTAATCCCTAAAGAGGCAGGAGTGGGTGGAAATTTCAGTACCAGATAAATGTATAAGCCAAATCTACAAAATATTTAAAGAGCAATTAGTATCAATACTATTCAAGATCATACACTATGACTAGTCTATCTTTATACCAAGAATACAGGGCTGGTTCAATATTAAGAAAATTATAAGTATAATTGGCCATATCGCTAACAAAAATAACAAAAATCATGTTATTTTAGAATAAATACTAAAAAAAAGAGTTTTTTTAATAGTATTTATCTAAAACTAAGAGTGAGCAAGATATGTGATTGGGATAAACTAGAAGCCTTTCCAGAATGATTAGGATGAAACAAGGATGTCCATTATCAACTTGATTCTTATAGCACTGAATAAATAAACGAATTAAGAAAATACTATCATTTTTATTATGTTGGCTTGGCCTACACATAAGCAATTAATTTTCTTCCAGTTATATAGATCTGTCTCTATTTGTGTGGAGTGTTTTGTAATTAGGGGACAGTTAGGTATTTTAGTGCATAGAGCATTGGATCTGTACAAAGTAAGGAAGACCTAGGTTCAGATATGGCCTTGGAAGTATACTAGGGCTGATATCTGTTGTGGTAAAAGCAATATCTTAATCCCTGATCCTCTGTAAGTTGAAACACCTTGATGGAACAGCTAGATAAAGCTCTAGAGTTTTAATCATGAAGACTTGAGTTCAAATCTAGCCTCACATACTTACTAGCTCTATGACTTTGGGACAAATCACTTATCCTCTGTCTCAGTTTCCCCATCTATACAATGGGGATAATAATAGCACATACCTCTTAGGGTTATTGTAAGGATAAAGTGAGAAAATTTTAGTAAAACATTCAGCATAGTGCCTGACATATAGTAAGTACTATATGCATGTTAGGTATTTATCATCATCACCATCATCATCATCATCATCATTATCACTATCAAGTATTTTCTACTGTATGTAGTTATTTAAATGGAATTTCTGTTTTTGAAACAAGAACTCAGTATTTGACAAAAACTGCTGGGAAAACTGATAAGTAGTCTGGCAGAAATGAGTATACATTGACATATACCAAGATAAGTTCAAAATGGATCCATGATTTAGACATAAAGAATGACATTGTAAACAAATTAGTGGAGCTGGGAAGAAATTCCCTGTCAGATTTATGGATAGGGGAAAAGCTCATGACTAAACAAGAGATAGAGAGAATCAGAGGAGCTGAAATGGAGGATTTCATTACATTTTTAAAAATTTTGCACAAACAAAAGCATTTTGAAACTAAAATTAAAAGAAAATCAGGAAATGAGGTGAGGAGGATTCTTTATAGCACTTCTCTGAAAAAGGTCTTGCTTCTAAGATAAATATGGAATTGAATAAAATTTACAAGATTAAGAGACATTCTCCAAATGATAAACATTAAAAGGATATAAATAGGCACTTGTCAGAGAAAGAAACCCAAGTTATCAAAAAACATACTTTTCTCATGCTCTAAATCAATAATAATTAGAGAAATGAAAATTAAAACAACTCTGGGGCACCACCTCATGCCCACTACATTGGTTAAGATGATAAAAATTTTTAAATGACAAATGGTAGAGGGACATCAGGAAAACAGACATACTAATGTGTTCATGGTAAAACTGTGAACTAGTCCAATCATTCTGGAAAACAATTTGGAACTATGTCAAAAAAAACTATTAATTTGTGCAAACTCTTTGGTCCAGTAATTGCTATGTTATGTATATACCCCCAAAAGTCCATAGCTTGGTTTGGGGGTATTGTATGAATTGAAATGATTCAGGATGTATCATTTTAGATAAATGTTAAAACAAGTTGCATTCATATTCATTGGTTAAGCAGCAACAGTCTGGAAATATGTTCAGAGTGGCAGTGAAGAAAGGAAAGAAGGATTTAATAGTTAAGAATTTTTTATAAATAGTTCATTGAAAATAACACGATGGTTAATACTGTACCAAGAGGGTTTTTGTTTTCATTTCATTGATGGTGGTGGCTGTTTGTTTCGTTTTGTTTTGTTTTTAGCAATGAAATACCATATGCCATTGACTTGCCCATGATGAGAGTATGGAATCAATTTTATATGAGATAGAACAGATGACCTTGCACAAGTTGTTCTGCCCCAAAGCACTATATAAAAGTGAGCTATTTTTCTTGGGGCTGTCTATTAACAGAAAATTTCCCCTAAGGGGATTAATATATGAAGTCTTGTTTGCATTTGCATTTGCATCCTTGCATGAACAGATCTCAGAGTTTTTCTCTCCAGATGAGATGGCAATGCAAGTGGAGAGAATGTATAAAAGGACAATGAGTATCTAATGAAGTCGGGGGCACTATTGCAAAGGTAAAAGGGCACATGACTGGGAGGGTGGAGACAAAAGTTGTACATAGATGTGGGCCAGGTTGGTCAGGTGTGCCAGCAAACCCTAAGGAAGGGGTCCTTTTAACCTCTTCCCTCAAGGCAAGGACAAATAGGAATGTTCCCCAGGCTGTAGTCCCACAGTAGGAGCACTGAAAACTAACTTTGCTACTTTCAAAGAGCCAACCCTACCAAGAACAACCCAGATATACTGGCCCCTGAGTTCTATGAAGTTCCTTCTGCAGATTTCTATAATGCTTCTACTCCACTCAAAGTCAAAACAAGACATTTTTTAATGAAGTAACTACTATTTGCCTTCTCCTTTACAATTAGTTATATGCCAATATTTCAACAGTTATATGCTGTTGTTGCTGTAACATCTGCTATTGTGGGTACTTCCTCCACTAATACAAGTCAAGCACCAATGCCTTAGAGCACTGGTGGGGAACCTGCACTCTTGAGGCCACATGTGGTCCTCGAGTGTGGTTTTTTGACCAAGTCCAAATTTTACAGAACAAATCCTTTTATTAAGGGGATTTGTTCTGTGAAGTTTGGATTCTGTCAAAGGGCCTCACTTGAGTACCTAGGAGGCCACAGGTTCCACACCATTGACTTAAGAGTCTTAACCATATGTCTGAGGTTCAGAGATGTTGGCCTTGTTTGTGA
The DNA here is from genome assembly GCF_028583685.1 of Petaurus breviceps papuanus. Classification (NCBI taxonomy): domain Eukaryota; kingdom Metazoa; phylum Chordata; class Mammalia; order Diprotodontia; family Petauridae; genus Petaurus; species Petaurus breviceps. Next base: position 6,452,718 of record NW_027185712.1, read on the forward strand.
TCACACAGAAAGCTGTCAGCAGGATTTAAATAGAAGATCTTTCAGACTCCAAGTCTAACACTCTCCCTACTATGTTGTTCTGACTCTTACCTATACTACATTAGTCAGGAGAATCATGAATGAAAAAGAAACAGAGCTCTTCCCCAAGGAACTTATATTTTATTTGGAGAATATAATACACTCACAAAATTAAGAAAGACAAAGTGTGGTAGAGAACTAAATTTGAAGGATAGATATTAGTATGTAAATGGGAGAAAATATCAAATGTTATCAAGAAGTTTAAAACAAAACAGAAAAGCAGTTACAATGTAAGGGAAGAGCACGGAGGTGAAAGGGAATGAGTCAACCTTACTGTCATTGTTTATGGCTTAAGGAGGGAATAGCATACAAACTCAATAGGCTATCTACAGGAAAATAGGGGGAAGGGAATAAGACGGGGGATGATAGAAAGGAGGGTAGCTTGGGGGAGGGGATAATCAGAAGAAAACACTTTTTTTTTGCTTTTTGGAGGGCAATTGGGGTTAAGTGACTTGCCCAGGGTCACACGGCTAGGTTTTTTTTTTTTGTATGTTAAGTGTCTGAGGCTGGATCTGAACCCGGGTCCTTCTGACTCTAGGGCCGGTGCTCTATTCACTGCACCACCTAGCCACCCCCAGAAGCAAACACTTTTGAAAAGGGACAGGGTCAAAGGAGAAAATAGAATAAATG
>NW_027185712.1:6453825-6509906 GCF_028583685.1 Petaurus breviceps papuanus
TTACATGCAATCAGGAAATAAGATATATAAGTAATGGGGTATAGAAATCCATCTTGCCCTACAAGGAAGAAAGGGGGAAGGAAATAAGGGGGGGGGGATAGGAGGGATAGAAGAGAGGGCAGACTGGGGGAATCATTATGCTTGCCATCTTGGGGTAGGGATAGGGGAGAGATGGGGAGAAAATTTAGAACTCAAAATCTTGGGGAAGTGAATGCTGAAAGCTAAAAATAAATAAATAAATTCTGGGGGAAGAAACAAAGTGAAACAGAAAACATTTATGGTGCAACTTTGGTCAAGTCACTTAACCACTCAGAGTGCTAGTTTTCTAACCTGTAAAATCAGCATAATAATATGTGTTCTCAATACCTTATATGGTCATGATGAAAGTTAGATGAGGTAATGGACACAAAAGTGATGTGAAATATCCAATATTGCCATAAAGTCATGTGCCCACACTTGGAGATTTGTGTACATTTTCTCGGCATAAACCTAACCCAATGATATATTATATGGTGATCAGAAGATGCATAACTAAAATAATCAAATGTATGGTTAATGTTGCTATGTAGCGAAAGTATCCCTCCTCAAAATAGGTGCCAGTTTTTACTGGCGATGAGGAGCTAAGATGTAATTGTTGTCAGGGGAGAGAAGGTTGTCTAGAAGAAAAGTGTACAGAACGGGATTTAATTTCCTGTTGACAGATCGGGGGTTGGAATAGAGGAGTGGTGACGATTTTGGTGAGATCTAGGATGTGAAGGTAGAAAGCTTGTATCCTAGCACAAATGACAAAATTAAAATGAAGCAATAAAAGGACTCTGGAAAAGAGTAAGAAAGAAAGATGGAGATAAGAAGTTAGGTAAGAAGCTTTATTAGAGAATTTTGAAGTTGGGGAAACAGAAAACTAGGAGAGAAGATAGGACAACCAATATACATTTGCTAATACAGATAGAAAAATAAGTACTTTATTAGCTCATCAACCAAGAATTGTTTTGAAGAGAGGAAGAGCCACTAAAGAAATCTGACCAGATGAACACAAAGGACCAGGAGAAGAGAGACTTGTTGAGAGATACTGGCAAAATCAGGAACAACTTGTCTAATACAGGTTCAGATGACTGAAAGAAATGTAGTTTCAATTTGAAGTTCAGAACAGAAACCTTTTAGGTTCAGACACAAAGAGCATTATTGCACCATCAGGGGGCCAAATGATTTCAGAGAATTACTGCATCCACATGCTTTTAAAAATAATATAAACAATCAAAGTTTTCATTTTTCAAATTAATATTTAGCTATTATGCAACACAAGCCAGAAAGTCATCCATTACCTATAAATGCTAACAAATGTCACCCATTCCAAGAGAACTAACATACTTGACTATAACATTAGGATAATATGGAAATATATATATATATGTATATACATATATATGTATGTATGTATGTGTGTATATACATATATATATATACTTGTATATGCTGCCAAGAATAAACCTTAAATATTTTTCCTATAAATTTATACAACAAATGTTGACCAAACAGAATGCCATATTGTTTCTCAATATGTTTTAATGAAAACAATCAGAAACCTATATCTATATAATTCCTGAAAGGATGCTCTGGAGAAAAAATAGTGTTTGTAAGGTAGTTTGTAAACACACCGGGAGCAATCCAACATCTGACAGATGGTAAATGTAGGACTGTGGCTGGCTGAATTTTCACAAACTCATAGAGAATAGAAAAGTTGGGAAGGAGACAGCAATTGCAGTGGATTAAGGAATAGATATGCAAGATAGAAAGGCCAAAATGAGCCCTTGAGAGCAGCTCTGCATGAATGGCTTTGCCAATTCCCACTGGATCTCATCTCACAGATGAATTGTAATGTTTCATATGGCCCATCACGTTCCCAAGATAAATGCATGGAAGATGCCCTAGGAATAAAGATCTCTTTTGACAAATGCTACTTCCAATATGTGCTCCAGAGAGTGGAGGAAAAGATGAAAAATGAGAAGAAGAGATGTATGCCATTGAACATGTCCTTAAACCTTGTGGTTAAGAAATGATGCCGAGAGTAGAGGATAAAGTATTGAATCTTAATCTAAGAAGGACTCCCACAGAGAGAGAGAATGGAACTCTTGCTTGCAAAGAGATTTTAAGAAAAATTCATCTGATGATAATTATCTTTTGTGTCACTTTCAGGCTTAAGGTATTATAGCAACTTGTAGCCTAAATAAGAGTTTGGCACAGGTGCCAAAGATCATATTATAGGAAGATACTTATTTTAAGAAAACACTTTTACTTTCATTATGAACCAAGGGAATTCAGTATTGGCTGTCTGAAGCATGTAAAGAGTCTTGTCAATGCTCAGATATGATAAACATCAGATCACTTCTTGATTTGCTTTGCTGACAGTTTCATTTCTTAGATGATAGAAGAAGCATGAAAAGCAATGTTACTCTGGACTTGATTCTTAACAAGGAAAAACTGGTAGCTAAAATGAAGGTGGTTGGAAATATGAGAGAAAATAATAGTGGCATTTTGGAATTCTAAATAGCTAAAGAAGGAAACAGTGTACATAATCAGGTACACAATAAAGACTTTTATAAAGAAGATTGTAAAGAAAAAATATCTCAGAGCAAAGGTAAATATAATAAGGAATGATTCTAAAAGAGCAAAGAATGTGAGAGAGAAGGGAAATTGAGAATTCAAAGTCTTACCATATAATCAGAAATCATTTTTTATGAAGAAAAGGGGAAGATAATTAAAGAAATCATTGCAGCTGCACAGAAAACTCTTGGATGAGTACAGATTTTAAAAGATTAAATACAAAAAAACAGTAATGGTAATAAATATAATTTTGACTATGGCTTAAAATTTAAGAACAGTCTCAGAGAGATTAATTCACATGGTACTCTCTCTAGTCATGTATATGTGTGTGTATACACATATGTATGTAGTTGTATATATATGCATGGATATGTATGTATGTATATATGTATTTCTTAGTTTTGTTGCATTCTGAAATTATTTAGCTGTCTTTTACCTTGTCAGTTTGCAAATGGAATATCCTGCTCAGTTTTGAGTTATTTTGAAGGAATGATTTAGGTCATTCCCTTTTGATTAATATCTAATTATTTTCTTTGACATATTCTAAATTTTCCTTTGATTTCATATAAACAGAGGCAATATAGTATAGTCGTTAGAGTGCTAGCTTTGAAGCCAAGAAAACTTAGGTCTCCTTCAAAGTCCTTATTTTGACCATGAGGATTTTGGTGAGTTAAATTTGAGATTTATTTCCATTGACTTTCTGTGGATTCTCTTGATCTGTAAATGTGACTTCTAGGATCACAAAGAAAACTTGCCTATGATGCATGAGGAGCCAAGTCTCTTCTATGCAACATGGAATTAAAAAAAATTCAAACAGACACTATCCCTGTTCTTACTGTAAGAGTCAGTGTAGAACTGGAACTGGAGGATGTGGTAGGCAGTTATTGTCTCCATTTTATAGAGAAGAAACCAAAAGTAGGAGGATGTAAAAGTCTTGCCTAATGTCATACAGATAGTACATGCAAGAATCAGGAATCAGACCCCCATATTCTGACTTCAATGCTCTCGGCACCCAAACATACCCAATGAAGTAAGTTAATGAATCATCACCATAGAGGGAAGTCACAGCTAGCACACCAAAGGACTTTGAACAAAAATCATGGACCAAAAACAGTTGATGTGAAAAGGGTAGCAAGGAGCCACAGTGCTGGACTCAAAGTTAAGAGATCTGGGTTCTAATCTTACCTCAGAAACCTAGTGTTTGTGTGACCCTTTGCCAGTCACTTAACCACTCTATGCCTCAGTTCCCTCATATGTAAACTGGGGATAATAATAACATCTACCTCTCAAAGTTGTTTAAAAATCAAATGAGATAACAAATAAAAGTGATTTGCTAATTTTAAGGCACTATGTAAATATTTGCTAACATTGTTTTTTTAAAGACAATTTTAATTGATTATAAAACAATAACATTAACAATCTGCTAAGAATAACGTTATCTTATATTGTGCTAGTAGTGTCCAGATCAAAGGATGCAATAGATCCACTGTATTCTGCATTGATTACAGAACTTTCAGATTATTGAGCCTAGTTCTGAGTGCTATACCTCATAAGGGACATTAACAAATAGGAGAAAGCAAGACTAGGAGAGTTTGGGATTCAAAATCCCAACAAAGTAAGAATAATTGAAGAAATTGGGGAATTTTAGTGTGAAAACTTGTTGGGTATGCAAATATCTAAAGAATTGTCATGTAGAAGAGGCATAAAAATTATTCTATTTGGCTCTGGAGGGCAGAATCTGGACCAGTGGGTAGAAGTTATGGGAAATCAGGTTTCAGCTTAAAAGAATTAATAATGAGAAAGTCAAAGAAATTGGCTACCGTCATGAACCAGGCCACTCTTATGATAGGTACAATCCACATGGTATCATTTTATAAGAAGATCTGACATTCATTTGGAACTATGCCCCTAAAATCACCACACTGTGCATACCCTCTGATTCTTTCATGTCACTACCAGGTCTATACCCCAAAGAGGACTAAAAAAGAGGGAAATGATCCATATGTACAAAAAGTTTATATCAGGGGGTGGCTAGGTGGCACAGTGAATAGAGCACGGGCCCTAGAGTCAGGAGGACCTGGGTTCAGATCCAGCCTCAGATCCTTGATACGCTAGCCGTGTGGCCTTGGGAAAGTCACAACCCAATTGCCCTCCAAAAAGCAAAAAAAAAAGTTTATATCAGATCTTTTTGAAGTATCAAAGAATTGGAAAATAAGAGAACTTCCATAAATTGGGGAATGACTGAGCAAATTGCAGCATATGAATATAATGGAATATTATTGTGCCATGAGAAATTATGAAAGGTATGGTTTCAGGGAAACCTTGGAAGATTTGTATGAACTAGTACAGAGTGAAGTGAGCAGAACCAAGAAAATGATATATGCAATGACACAGTACTATAGAGGCAAACAACTTTAAAAGACTTAAGACTTCTGACCAACCATGATTTTAGAAGAACAAAAATGAAGTTTATTAACCTTCAGACAGAGAAGTGATGAACTCAATTTTTTGAATGAGACATACATTTTTGGACATAATTTAGGAATTTTTTCTGATTATGTGTGGATTTTTTCTTTTTTTTAAATGAGGAATGTAAGAAAGAGAAAATAAATGCTTGATAATGGAAAAAAATTAAAAAAAGAAAAAGAAACATCTCTGTAGGATTGGAATCTACTACTTCAATGGGACAGTATGACTATTAGAACAATTACTAATTTTTTAGTTCAGAAAATAAATGGCAGCTATCAACACAGGATATGATTAAAAACAATTTGGATATCCTGATGTTAAAGAAGCAAGGCATCGTCAAAGATGACAGAACTTAATCTAATATAATGAGGGTATATGCAAAGGGTAGAACACTTGGCTGAACACTTGTTGATGCATAATGACTAAATTAAAAAATAGGAGTTTATCAGGTACTATTAATGAAATAGTCTCATTTCCCCAGGCCTAGGCTTCAATACATATTAACAGAGCATGGGCAAAGCCCAGAAATGGCATTTTAAAACATAAATGCTATTTTCTTCCTTTGTGTACATTTCATAGCACATTTTCCATGGTCCATACTTTTTAAAATGAAAAGTCATCTGATATGTAATAGCTATAGGACTAGTAATGAGGAGGAGGAGGAGGAGGAAGAAGAATGAGAATGTTAATTTTGAAACCCATATTTTCCATGTGGTAAAAGGGTGGAGAGGGGTGGGAGGTGGTCAATGGTAAAGCTGAGCAAGGTCATTTATGGGAATATATAATCTTCATATTCTTAAAGATTACTATAGTAACTATAAGGGATTAGGAATAATCTTGAAATTGTGGCAAATTAGGCTCTGACAAGATCACTGGTAGGGTTAATGCCCTTTTCAATGTGATTCAAATACTCCAAAATCAAAGAAATAGATAGGCTAGCATTAGGATGAAACCTATGAAATGACTAAAACCCAAGAATGGAATCAAAAGGCTATCCATGGGTGACACCCTCATGAATTCAAGGAACAATATATCAACAAATTAACACTGAATGAATGGCTGGGTTGCACATCTCTGTTTATAGAAATAGAGGGGTTCCAGATGGCAATTTAAGATCGGGTCATTGCCACCATAAATTACAGAACATTTTCACTTTTGGAATCCAGAATTATAGATCAATCGATAAATTAATATGCGTTTATTAAGTGCCCACTATATTCTAGACACTGAAAAAAAACAAGGTATATAAGTCCAATGAATGCAAGAACTTTGACTTTCAAGGTGCTTAAAAGACTATGCAAGGAAAAGTAGAAATTGTGTAACACATCATTTTATGCTAAAAACAACAATAAAAGTAGTACTTAATCCCTGGCAAAATATGACCTGTTGGATAGAATTATACTATTGAATTGTTGAAAGTTCACTATCTTTCATAAACTAACAGAAGAGAAATCATCATACTACAATTCATACGTCATAATATTCTTGAGAATTCAACAAATGTACTTCGCTGAAACACAATCATTATTCCACATCAAATTATTGCCCACAATCACTGAACCATAATATTAGTCCCAAAAATTTTTAAATATTTTAATAAATGTTATTCAACTAAGTGCTCATAATCTCCAACTTACTCGGAAGAAAAAAGTTTTCAACAAAAGAACTTTTGCTCTTATTTAAACTTCAATAGCTTAACACGGTCCTAGAATTCTTTGAATACCTTGTAGAGATTAGACAAGAGCAAGATAGATCCGTATCTTCTCCATTACTCTGTCTTCTACCAGTCTTCAAGATGATTTCAATGAGTCCACAGAAGATAAATTGACATCCCAATACTTTTTTATTCAGCTACCAAGGGCAAGTGTCATATCAGACTGTGCTCTTACAGGGGTGATCTTGAGGTCACACATGGATTTCTAGGTCCTCAGGTGCGTTCTTTTGACTGAGTCCAAGTTTTACAGAACAAATCCTTTTATTAAAAGGATTTGTTCTGTTTGGATTCAGTCAAAGGGCAACACTTGAGAGCCTAGAGGGCCACATGTGGCCTTGAGGTCAGGGGTTCCCCACCCCTGGATAACATTAAATAAAAAAGAACAGTAGCAGGAGAGTAATTTGTCTTGGGACCTTCTCTATCTGAATTCCATCCAAAATAATAATAATATTAAAAAATGGGAAATTACAACAGGCATAACAATTCTTACTGTTACTGTCATTGATATTCATATATACATTATCTCACTTAATCCTTAAAATGTGATTACTCTCATTATACAGATAAGGAAACTAAAACTTATAGAGAATAAGTGAGAGATACCACTGTCTTTATAGAATGCCTTAGAGAACGACCCACCCTCACTGTGAAGCAAGTTAAGTGAATGCATTTTGCCAGTATACTTTCCAAGGATGTACAACTAGAGGGTGAGGTGGCCAGAGCTAGCTCAGTGTTTGGGAGGCTCTGAAGAAAAGTGTGGGAGAGAAGAACCTAATGGCTGCCTATCCGACTGAAGGCCTACCAGACTGTTGTGCTGACTTCACTATGTGCTGTAGAACCTGGAGAGTCTCAGTGCCATGACAGAAAACTGATCCACTTCCATTTGAATTGTTTTAGAAAGATTCTGAAGATTAGCAAAATAAGGTACCAGACACTAGGTCCACTCTCGAGCTAAGCTGCCAAGCATAAAACTTTATTGCAGAAAGAACAACTCCAATGGACTGATGACATAGTCGGATTGCCACATACACGCTTACTTAAAAGACTACTTTATGAGAACTTGCCCAAAGCAAGCACTCACATATAGGTCAGAAAAAGTGGTACAAGGACACTCTCAAGCTGTCTCTCTGAAGAGCTTTTGTATCCATTGTGAGCCATGGGAGATGCTAGCACAGGACCACCCAGCATAGCATGCCTGTAGCAAAGAAGGTGCTGTATATACTCCATGAGCAAAGTAGAATTGCAGCAGCACAAAGAAAACATGAGTGTGTAAATCTAGAGACAGTTCCATCCCAAATGTTCTAGCAGACTACTCGTGCCCAACCTGCGGTAGAGTCTTCTGAACGCATATCAGACTGATCAGACACAGCCCAACACACTGTACCCTGACCCCAACATCATGATGTCATTGGTCCCCTTGGAAAGCAAAGGACAGAAAACAACAATTCTCATTGTCCATAAGTCCTGCTCTGATTACCCTGACACCATCAACAGGAAGTGCAGTTATTCATGGAGCACTGGGTACATAGTCAATATATATAAAGCTGAATTCCAAAACCAATTCCTCCACCCCACTTCCCTGTTTCTGTTGAGGGCAACAAAATACAGGCTCTAAATATCGGTTGTTGGTTTTTTTTTTCCTTTGGGCTGTATCCTGCCACTCCCTTAGCTGCAACCAATCACTTTGCCTACTACTACTGGTGATTATTCTTCCATAACATCTCAATACATCTTTTCCAGTGCTAAACTGTAAATTTAGCATGCTCAGAATGAGAAAGCTGGAGTGAGATATGAGTCCAGAAGGTTTGTTTAGGTGCATTATTTAAAAAATAAACAAAAAATATTCAATACATTCTATACTCATATGCCAACTAGTCTGATTCAGCCCTTCATCACCTTTTTGCCTAGGTGAACTATTACAATAGTTTCATTAACTAGTTTCACTTCCTCACATTTCTCCCCTCTGCATTTCATCCTTGCACAGCTGCCAAACTAATCTTCTTAATACATATATCTAACTTGGTTACTACTGTGCTTAAAAACTTTCAGTAACTCCCTATTGCCTCTAAAATAAAATATCAAGACCTTAGTCTATCATTTAAGTTTAGTCATGATCTGACTTTGACCACTTTTTCCATTCCTATTTCACATTACATCTTTTCACACATGCTACTAAACTGGACCACTACTGCTTTCCTCATGTTAGCCTACAATCTCTTACCTCTGTGGGTTTGCTACAGATAATTTCCCATGCATGGAATAAATTTCTCTCCCATCTACATTTGTTAAAAGTCTGTTCTTTAAAGACTCAGCTCAGGTAATGCCTCCTCTGAGAAGATGTCACTTGAATATTCCTCTAGTTGAAACTGTCCTTGTCCTCCTAAAATTTTCCTGCATTTATTTTATTTTTTATTTTTCCTTTTCCCCAAATGTTTTTTTTCTTTTTCCCTAATCATAAGGTACGTACCTTGGATCATATCTATGTGTCTGTTTTGGTTATCTCCTTTTCTCTGTAGTCATCTTAGAATATAAGATCTTAGAGAAAAAGAAAGACAGAGATATATACAGAGATTGGGACAAGGTTAATATAGATAGACATAGAGGTGAAGATAGAGATAGAGAGGGAGAGATAACTATCTATAGACACAGATAGCAATTAAGGATTAATTAATAATAATTAAGGACTTACTATTTTATTTTAGTTGCTAGGGGTTTCATCTATCTATCTGTATCTATATATCTATAGATTAATGTATATAGAGAAAAATGAAACAATGCCAAGTGGCCCAGGCACTTTTTTGCAAATATTTAACTCAATTCATATTTGTTGAATTGGCTAGAAAGTCCCTGCTTTGTGCATTTAAAATATGTAAGGAAAGGAATAACATGTACTGAAAATATATGATCTGCATATAAAGATGGTAGCCATCTCTAGGGTGGAGTAAACAGCTGGGAAAGGAAGAAGAAGAGAATCTTACATGATAAAGTTATTATATATTTAAAAGGAATAGCAAGTTGTATGTAATAGATTTGCAGTCTCATGTATTACGTTATGGAAATGCTTGTTTTACTTCATATGTTAAAAATTACATAAATATAAACAAGAAAATGAAATCTATAAGGAAAGGAATACATGTATTCAAAATACGCTACCTATATTCACAGAATCTCAGACTTTGAAGGGACCTCGGAAGTGACCTCGTCTAACTCGTTGCTGTGCAAATCTCTTCAGAAACAGCTCTATTCCAGATGATAAATGATTCTCCAGCTTCCACATGAAGATATTGAGTGATGGAGAACTTAGTAAATTCAAAGGCAGTTCTGACTTTGGCCTACCCCTCACTCCAACCAATCATTTGCCTATTACCAATAAGATACTGATAGGAAACTTGGGGGTAGCTCTAATCATTAAGAAGATTGGCAAAATTGTCTTTGAAATATCCTCCTTCTCCCATTGCTCATAGTTCTGGTTCTAGAGTTGAACAAACAAGTCTAAAAACTTTACTATATGAAAGCCATTTACTTGCTTGAAAACAATCATCCTCTTTCCCAAGTGTTGCCCTCTCTGTATGATATATCCCTAGTTTCCCTCTAATAGCATAATTTCTAGTTTACTATTTAATCGTTCCCATCCAGAAGCAATCTAATTTTTCATTGTTCTTCACAAAACATGGCCCCTAGAACTGAATAAAATATTCCAGAGGTGGTCTCACTAGGCCAGGCACAGTGGGACTATTACATCCTTCCAGGAATTATTATCTGATAATTCAAGTGAAATTCATCTGAGCCAGTGGCAGGAGAGGAGAGCAGTCTAAAGTATAGTAACCACTATAGATCCTTGGGATAGACTGAGAGTGTTGTGCAACTGAGTGTACAAGGTATTTGAAGGACACAGGAGAGTTGGAGTGGAGAAAACTATAAGACAGATAATAAGTGTAGGGAAAAATAAAGATTACATAGATGTTCAAGCATGGCAGAGTAGAATCTGGACAGAATGAAGTTCTATCACTCAGTAGATATCTTCCCTCAGTTCTACATTCCTTCTTTACTCACTTCTATGCTTTCCTTCCATCATTTCAACATTTCCCTTCTCCGTAGTTTTATATGCCCATTGTCTCAATTTCACATTTCCTTTTGAAAACATAGATCAAGCATTAACTTTCTCTCTTTCTACTATTCTTTCCCCATTCTTGCCCTCAGAGTTTGATTTCATTTTCCTTCCTTTTTCCCCTCATTTGTCATCACTATATCTGTCCCCCTTTACCTTGTATGTCTTCTCTCCAACACCAAAGCCCTCCCTTACAACAAGTATGTTGTCGTTGAGTCATGTTTGACTCATCATTGATACCAGATAGGGTTTTCTTGGCAAAGATACTGGAATGGTTTGCCATTTCCTTCTCAGTGGATTAAGGCAAACAGTGGTTAAGTGATTTCACCAAGATAACACAGTGTCTGAGGTTGGATTTGAACTCAGTTCTTCCTGACTCCAGGCCCTGCAACTCTATCTACTTAGTTGCCTCATAAAAAGTATAGTCAAACAAAATAAATCTACACAGTGGCCACAGATGAATATAATAATGTCTTATTCTATATCTCCAGTCCATCACTTCTCAGTGAGAATAATGAATCGTTATCATTCTTCCAGAGTCACAATTTGTCCTTGTGTTGTTCAATTCTTAAAGTTGTTTGGAATTATTAAATAAATCATTCTCCTGGCTCTTCTCATTTTAGCCTGTATTAGTTCATCCAAGTCTTCCCAGAACTTGTCCCATTTCTCTTTTTTTTAATGGCACAATAATATTCCACTATAGTAATTTGCCATATTATACTCAAGTCTTCTACAACTGATGATCATCCACTTTGTTTACAATTCTTTGATAAAACAAAAACTGTTGTTGTTATATATATTTTGTACATATTGGCCTTTTTCTTATTTATCTGCTCTCTTTGGGGGATATGTCTAGTAGTTTTATGGCTGGGTCACAGTTCTGAAACAACCTAGTGACTTTTGTATATAGTTCTAAATTGCTTCTTAGAATGATTAAATCAATTTGCAGCTGCACCAATAAGAGTATTTTTTATGGCACTCTTCAAATGGCATCACATACTCTTTGAATTGTAATTGATCATATAGCATTGTGTAGAGGTTGCTAGGGAAAACTATAGAGTCTTTTTCCCAAGAGGTCTTTAAAGCTGAGAAACTTTGCTAACTGGGACAGTTCAAATTGAATCCTTTGTTTCTCTGTTTTCTTCCCCAGGACTTTTTTCTATACTCCAATATCTCCATCTCTGTCAGTTTTTCATTTGCCTCTTTCCACACCCATACCTAGATTTAGCTCTCTGTCTCTAGATTCTTTGGGGTCCTGAATTAGTGATTCAGTTTCATTTCTGGCCTCTAAGTGCACTCGTTAGTTTTAGATAAAAATTTCTGTCGTGGCAGTTTTCTTCAGTGGATGCCCTCTGGGCTCTTCTGTTAGTTATATTGGATGACCCTTCACTCAACTCTTTAACTGAACTTCTGTCTCCATTCTCCCATCTGCAGTTCTACTTTCTCCCTTTTCTCCTGTTCCATTTTCCTGTTCTTCTTGTAGATTTTTAAGGTTTTTTCATGGGATGATTCCTCTACTCTCAAAACAAAGATATTTAATTCCTCTCCACATCCCATCCCCAGTTTCATTATCCAGCAGAGTTCAGCATGAGTGCTCCACTTTTTATCCCCATCAAAGCAATAATATCCCAGAATCTTGTCTGAGAATGCCAACAGTCTTCCTTTAGAACATTTTAACTATGTCAGGTTCAACAATAGATATTTTATTACAGTTCCCTAAAATCCCACTGATTTGGTTCATTGTAATGGGCGGGAGGGTGATGTTTTTATCCAAAGCTCCACAAAACTTTTTTTTTTTAATATGAGGAGGGATAATATCTAAATTCTAACCCCAGACATTGACAAAATAATAGTAAGTTTGGACTCAGAAGATCTGGGTTCAAATCTTGGTAGCTCAGCTACTTACAATCTGTATGACTCTAAGAATGTTGCCTTCTTCCTCTGCATCAGTTTCCTGGTGTGTCAAATGAAGGGGTTAAGACTGGATGACCTTAAAGGCCCCTTTCAGGGGTAGATTAGGGGTATAGTATGGACAGGAGCAAGAATGCTGAATCTGGAGCCAGCCAGTCTTGGTTCAAATCACAACTCTGATGTCCTGTATGTGCCTTAGCATATTAAATGCAAGATTCTTATTAGAGAAAATACCTGCTTAATTATAATTGATGGGGTGGAGCTCCTTCTTTCAGAAGTTAATTTGAGATGCTGAATATGTCCAAAACCAGTTTGCTGGTAATTGATGCAATCATATGTTTGAAAGATAGGTGAGTTGTGAGCAAATGAACTCCCATTGAGACAGCAGGAGATGACATGTGACCTCAATATTTATGTGATTTATGTGATGAAGCTATGATTACCCAAACAGCCTTGTCTCTTTTGAAACAAGAGAAAGTATTATCTGCAGATAAAGGCAGATTTAATGTTAAAGAACTGCAAGATGGCTGATTCTTGAATGGAGAGTTTTTTGCTATTTTTTTTTCTAAAGAAACATTGAGAGAAAACAAATACAGTCAAAGTTAGGGATTATAGATTTTACTTGGATGTTAAACTATGAAACACAAAAGATCTCACAGATAAATTCCTGTAAAATTGATTAGCTTTAAAGAATGCATACACACACATACACGAGTACAAATATAGTGCTCTTGTTTTAAGCTTTATCAATTCTTTCAGGCTGCTCTTCTCTTTTATTTGAAATTTCTCATTTCTCATAGCCAGCAAACTTGTTTGGTAATGACATTTTAAGATGACAAGAAAACAGTTAAAGAATCATGGTATGGTAAAGTTGCAAAGGGTCTCAGAATTGACCTAGTCCAACTGTCGTTTAAAAGAAGAATTAACAGGAGCCTGTGGAGGTTGGGTGACTTGATTGATTATTGGTGAAACCAAAATATGAGCAGAAATATTCTCATTCCTCAGTCTGATGCACCTTTCTGTATACTATATCATCTTGGTACTTCAGCATAGGTCATGCAATTAAATAACACCTGAAAACTGGAAAGAGATGAAAACCTACCTTTCTGTGTAACTTCTGTTCAGCTCAAATATTTTGAATCCAATTTTCTCATTAGTACAAAAGTGGCAATAATTGCATGGGTCATCTAACTACCTTTCCTGAAGTTTTGGTGACAGCATGTAAATGATAACCAGGCCTTCTTAATCTCTCATCTACATTATTAAAATGATTTCTCTGACTCCAATCTCTTCTCTATCCAGTACCTCCTTCATATTGCTACCTTATTAATCATCCTAAAATATTGCTTCTATCATGTCAGTCTCCTAAATACTAAACTAACTGGCAATGCCTTTATACTGCTTGCAGAACAGGTTTGAATTCCTCTGCTTGGCTATCAGACTTTTCATAGGCTGATCTTTTATTTTATTTTGCTCTTTGGAGGGTAATTGGGGTTAAGTGACTTGCCCAAGGTCACACGGCTAGTTTTTTTTGTGTTAAGTGTCTGAGACCAGATTTGAACTCAGGTCCTCCTGACTCCAGGGCTGGTGCTCTATTCACTTTGTCACCTAGCCACCCCCAAGCTGATCTTACTATGTATCAAAGTGTATCTGACCCTATTATGCAACTTGCTCCATCTGCTCATATTTGGCCAGTCTGTCTTCTGCATACCCCATGCCCTTGCCTACTTCCATACTATTTTCCAGACCTGGAATGCCTCCACCCCCTACTTATTTTTCCTTAAATGAATCCTATCCATTCTCTAAGATCTAACTCATCTCATCTCCTCTGAAAAGCTTCCCCTATCTCAGCCTTCACTGATTTCTCCTTTCTCTGAATTTACAATTCAATTACAAACAGGACATCAGTATCAAATAATAGAGTACTTAATCATTCTCCAGATATTTAATATATTCTAATCATGTCACCAATCTATCTCCTTGATGACGGAGCCCATGTTGTCTACTTCTTTTTTTTTATTTATTCCTATTAAATATTATGCTATTAATTTAGCTTATTGATATTTTGTAAATTCTGATTCTGGCATCCAAAGAATTAGACACAGGCCCTAGTTAGCCTAGTTAGTTTGGCCATTTCAGCAACCAAATTGAATCTGCCCAGCAATGACTGTTCAGCAATTGGAAATTGTAATGACCAGTAAAAAAATACCCCCAATTGCTTACATTCTGGCTGATTCAGTGGAGTTGTTCAGATAGGGGTAAACATTTGCAGATTTTTCCCTCCAGACAGTAGCAGGGGATCTGAAAGCATCTGCTAACTATGCATGGAGTGTGCCTTAGAACAGCACAGGCTGTCACCATCAAGAACAAATGGTATCACCTGCCACCATGCTGGGGCATTCCATTTTATAAAATGATATGTAGTTATTAAGCAGTGAGAGATATTGATTTCTTGGTATGTCTCTTGCTTGCTCAATTTCTTTGGTTACAAAAACAACAAAATGTATGTTAAATAGACTGGGTAGATATAAAAAGTTTTATTCCCTCAGCCTCAATAATGCAGTACTTACCCTTTGCCCTGGTGAACCATCAACTCCTACAACATTTGCCTCAATTAGACAGTAGCTTCCTATCTCCAAAGAAAGATAGAAAAAAGGGATTAAAAAACAATAACTAGAAAACTGCAGGGACAATGTGGTATGATGGAAAGAGCATCATGGTACTTTCAGAAATGAGACCTGCATTCTTATCCCATCATTGGCAATAGCTGCATATTCATCACAAAAAAAAAATCTCCTTTAAGAAGTAAGGGGGAAAGGGATAAGGGGATAGGGAGTGATAGAAGGGAGGTCAAATTAGGGGAAGGGATAATCTGAATGCATGCCATCTCTGGGTGGGGGAGCGGGGAGAGATGGGGAGAAATTTGGAACTCAAAATCTTGTGGAAATTAATAGGAAATAAATTAATTAATTGTAAAAAAAAAAAAGGAATTATCTACTTGATAAAAGCTTCAGTTTCTTCATCTCAAAAATGAAGCAACTCTTGAAGATAAGAGTTCTGGACAAGTTGCCCATCTGCATTGGTGGAGGCCCTTTTGAAATTCCCCCATGCTAAATGACATCACATGCCTGCCACCAAAACCAAAGGAAAAAGAGTTAATCACACTCTCATGACCTACTTTATAAGGTAATTGTGAGGTAAGGAGTGTGTAGAGCTTAAAGCTTACTGCCTTGTTGCCTAGAGTAAAGTAGTCTAGGAATTTGAGTATGGTACTAGTAGTGGCGATGGTTGTGGTAACAGTAGTTGTTATTGGTGTGCCACCTCTAAAATTATAACTATTACCTAGTACCAAAGCCACAGAAGAATTGCCCCAGGTCCTATTTTGATGGAAGCTGCCCTAGCTTTCTTGAGGGAGGTAAGCTGAAACTTCCTTCATAAGTCAACATTTGACTTCATATTTAATTGGGCAATATAGAAGGTAACTGATCCTTTTTTTTTTTTTAAGGAAAATCCACTGAGATACTCCTTAAAGATATGAAAAGCCAATTTGTCACTAAACCAAAGCATGAAAGAATGTTCAGGAAGTTCATTAGAAACTTTAATTCATTGTTAAAGGAATCTAATCTCTTTCATAAGTAAAAAAAGTAATGAATAGTTCTAAAATTCTGTGTGTGTGTGTGTGTGAAGGACAAAAAAGAATATTAGGAAGTTATATTGAGGAAGAAAGGTCAGAAAATAATCCTTTACTAAAGTGGGAATTGTCCCTTACTCAACTGTCTGCCATGCAGAGAGCATTTGTAATTACAGCCCCACTATTACCTTGTAGACACTTAATGGCTTAATAAGAATTTTAATGGCTATCTTTCAGAATGAGAAATCCCACTGTGTAAAATGGGCCTATAAAATGTGATGCAGCTGTGCTGTGGCCTCAAACCAATCACAAACAGACACCATTAAGCACCCCATATAGCGGGAAGTGTTGGCTTTCAGATTTGGTAGGACTTTGGCCAGGCTTCTTTTCCCATATACAGCATTCTTTAAACCTGCAAGGACGAGCAGACTTTAACCTTTTGTTTTAGTCCTGTCATCTAAAGAAGGTCATTTCTGGTTCTACCAACTGTCTTCCCGAAAATTGTCTTATATTTGTATGTACATATATAGAGACATGTATATGTATTATGTGTATATATTTATATATACAAACATATATGCATATACACAATATATATGCACACACATATTGTTTCCCTCATTAGAATGTAACTTCCTTAAGGGCAGGGACCTTTCTTTGTATTTTCTATACATAGCCTTGTTCTGGCATATAAGTGCTTAGTGAATGTTTACTGATTCACTGGTTAATTGGAATATGAAGGAAGCATGGGTAGAGTCAACTAGATATAAGCCACTTAAATGAAAAAAAAATGTGCAAGTAAAATATAAATAAATATAAAGGAAAAAAATAATACTTTACATTTGTTTCTAATAGTAGAATTCAGAAAGCATAGCCATGAACTCATCTGATCTTCTTAATCTATTTCTATGTCAGGTATGATGGGCAGGCAGGATTAGTTCTAACTACTCAAATGAAATCAAGTCGATAAGCATTTATTAAGTTCCCACTGTTTCAGGAACCATAATAAGCACTAGGGATACAAAGAAAGGTGGGGGGGGGAACTGTCTCTGTCCTCAAAGAACTCACAATCTAACAGGTGAGACTATGGATAAATAAGATATATACAAAATAAATTGGAAATAATCTCAGAGGGATGGTATTAGGGGTACAGGAGATTGGGGAAGGTTTTTATTTTGTTTTGGTTTGGTTTCTGCACAAAGTGGTATTTAAAGCTGAAATTTGCAGAAATTTGCAGAAAGCCAGGAAGTTGACATGAGGAGGAAGCAAATTGCAGGCACAGGGAACAGTTAGTGAAATACACTGAGTATAGTGAATATAATATAGTGAATATAGAGCATCTTGTGCTAGGAATAGCAAGGTTGCCAGTATCACAAGATTATGAAGTACATACCGTAGTTAAGTGTAAGATATAAGAAGACTGGAAAGATAGAGTACCATGTTATTCAGGACTTTAAAAGCTAAACAGATGATTTTTATATTTGATCATGGAAGTAATTGAGAGCCACTGAGGGAAGAATGAGGGTGACATGATCAGATCTGCTTTTTAAGGTAATCATATTGATAGTTGAGTGGAGAAAAAAAACTAAAACGAAGAGAAATTTGAGATAGGGATACTGTTCAGATGTCTATTGCAGTAGTTAAGGTGTAAGGTAATAAAGGCCACACTAAAGTGGTGGCTATGTTAGAGGAGATGACAGGACAAGCAGGAGATATTAAAAAAGGTAAAATCAAGAAGAATTGGCAATTGATTGGATATGGAGTGGGAGAGAGAGAATGAGGAGCCAAGGATGAATTGTGAGCCTGTATGACTAGGAGGTTAGTGTCCTGGACAGTAATACAGAAGCTAGGAAGAGCAGAAGGTCTGGAGGGAAAATAATGAGTTGGATCAGTCAATACCAGGCAGAGTGCTAAGTACTAGGGATACAAATAAAGTCAGAGAGTCTACTCTCAAGGAGCTTACAATCTAATAGAGAGATAAAATACAAACAAGATAAATTGGATATGTGTGTGTAAAATATATATAATTATGTGTGTACACATATATGCATATATATGATAAATTTGAAATTATTGACAGGGAGAAGCATTAGTATTCAAAGGGATCAGAAAAATCTTGTAGAAGGTGGCTGCTGGCACTTGAAAGAAGTCAGGGAAGTCAAAAGGAGATGAGGAAGGAGGGAATTCTCTTGGGAACTGGCAGGGAAAATCCCCAAAATCAAGAGATGGAGGGTCTTTCGTGAAGAACAATAGTCACTGAGTCATAGGGCATTAACCTGGGGTGGGAGTGGGGAATAAGATGGTGTAAAAAAACTGAAAAGGTAGGAAAAGGGCAGAATATTAAGGATTATGAATGCCAAATATAGGATTTTATTTAATCCTATTTAATTTAATTTAATCTTTTATTTAATCCACTCAAGTTATTGAATGGGAGGTGACATGGTCAGAACTATGATTTAAGAAAATCAATTTGACACCTGAGTGGAAGATTGACAGGAGAGGGAAGAGACTTGAGACAGGGATATCAAATACTATTGCAAGAATATAAGCATGAGGTAATGAAGGACTACAACTGTGTAGTGGTGTTTCCATGTTCAAAGTACTTTTATAGGAAAGAAAGAGGTAGGTACATACAAGAGATGTTATGACAGTAAAATAGATAGGACTTAATAACAGATTGGATATGGTAGGTGATAGAATGAGTAGTTCAGGATGACACCTAGGATATGAACATGGGTGACTGAGAGAATGGTGGTGCCCTTAGACAATATTAGAGAAGTTAGGAAGAAGGAAGGCGTTTGGGGAAAGAGAAAGAATTCATATTGCAACATGTTGAGTTTAAGATATCTACAGGATATCCAATTGCATCTAATAGGCAATTGGAGGTGCAAGAGTGTACAGAGCTTTGAGATAGATAAATAGATTTGAAAAATCAGCAGCATAGAGATAATAATTACACAGGAGCTGATGATCTCACCAAGTGAAATAGTATAGAAGGAGAAGAGAATAGGGTCCAGGACAGAGGTTTGAAGGATATCCATAGTTAATGTTTAAAACATAGACAAAGATCCATCAAAGAAGCTTGAGAAGGAATGGTCCAGAAGGTACAAGGGAGTAGTTTGGGGAAATCTAGAGAGAAAAAAGTATTATGAACAAAGTGATCAAGAGTATCAAAGGCTACAGAGAGGTCGAGAAGGATGAGATTTGATAATTGCCATTGAATTTGACAACTAAAAGGTTTTTTATAACCTCGAAGAGTTGAATGATGAGATCAGAAACCAGACTAAGAGGAAAAGAATTTGAGACAGCTCTAGTTGACCTTTTCAAGGAGCTAAGCTATAAAAGGTAAAAAAAAAAAAAGGACAATAGCTAGCGGGAATGGATGTATCAAGTAAAAGCATTTTTTGGTTTGTCTTGTTTTTGGAGGGGAGAGACTTGGACATGTTTGTAGATAGTTAAGAATTCCGTAGACAAGTAGAGTGGGAATGATAGGAAAGGCAATTTTCTAGAGAAGATGGGATGTACATTGATTGTACATTCAGAAGAGTTTACCTTGGAAAAGAAAAGAGTCATCTCTTCATGTAAGACAAGGGTGAAGCAGGAGATAGCAGAAGACATCTGAGTGATATGAGATGACATAAAGAAGAGAAGAGGAAACTCTCCATGACTGGCTCCTTTTTTTCAGGGAAATATGAGGAAAGATTCTCAATTGAGAGGGTGGGATGGGGGATGAGATGTGGAAAGTTTGAGGAAGGATGAAAAGGTTTGGAAGACTCACTGTGGTGAGTGGAACAGTGAATCTCTTTCTAAAAGTGAACTCTCTGTACTTCGAAATTCCCTTTACTCCATCCAAATTCCCTTTACTCCATCCAAAGGACTACTTCCTTTGGCGTTAGTTCATTCTAACTTATACTTATCTGTGTACATTTCATATTATCCTTTATTAAATTCTAAGTTCCTTAAGGGCAGGGACAGTAAGAGTTTCCATCTTTGTGTCTAGCCAAGATATAGTACAAAGAGAATTGAGACCGAAATTAAAATCTTGGCTCTGCAATTTACATCTTGTGAGACTTTCATTAAGTCACTTCAGCTCTCTAGGACTCAGTTTCTTAATATAAAATGTGGGGATTGAAATTGTCAGCCTCTAAGGTATCTTACCACTCTGCACTAAGAATCTATCACAGTTCCTTCAGATTGTAGGAAATGAATTGTTAAATTGTGTTGAATTGAAATGTTATTAAATCGATTTTTTTAAGCAATTGGGGTTAAGTAACTTGCTCAAGGTTACACAGCCAGTTATTTTTGTATGGGTGCCAAGTATCTGAGGCCAGAACTGATCCCAGGTCTCCTGACGCTGGGGCCGGTGCTCTTACTCACTGCGCCACCTGGGCACCCCAAATCTATTTTAAAGAAGAAGAAATTGAAAGGTCACACAAAAAGTTAGCATCTATACTGACCCTATACCTGGTATTTCTTGTGTCTAATTCCCTACTCCTTTCACTAATTCATATTAGTGCCCTGGACTAATAATTTGTAAATGGGAATTTAAATAATAACAAAGTTGACCTTTATAGAACTCTTTATTTTCAACAAAGTGCTTTCTGAACATGATTTTATTTGATCTTTATACCTTTCGCTATTTCAAAGATAAGGAAACTGAGGTACAGTCATATGTCCAAGGTCATCCAGCTAACGAGTGGCAAAGCCAGGATGAAAAGGCATAGCTTCCAATAACAAATACAGAGATACTTCCTTCAGATATATTAGTAAGTCAGTTGATTTGATTCTTCCAGGTTCTGAAAGACTTATAAAGATCAGTCTCTCTGAGTTCTGTGAGATGCAAATGTTATAAAGTAATCATATATACTTACAGCATCCTTGTCCCAAACAGCTCCTTTGAGTTGAACTCACACACTTCCTGTGATCTAAGAACAAAGACATTGGGTGTCAGAAGAGTGTCCTGAGTGTCAGCATTTGTTGACCTCATAGTCTGTGGTCAGACAGATAAGTTGGACCTAGGTTGTGGAGAGTGCTGGAAGCCAGAGTCAGAATGCCAAACACTGAATTTGGGAGGCTAGGGAGAGTCACTAAAAGTTTTTGATTTATTAAAAGAGTGACTAGCTCTTTGTCCTCATCATGACCTCAAAGTCCCTCAAATCCTTTTGCTTCCTTCTCCTTTTATTGTTTGTATTTTGCCCATCTTCAACCCTGCATTGTCTGCAACACCCTTCTTAGGTTCTATTCCCAAGCCACTGAATGCTGTCAGAGGAAATCACAAAACCATGTCTAAGTCATAGGCGTGTATATTTAGAGCTAGAAGAAACCTTAGAGGTCGTTTTCATTTTACAGAAAGAAGTCTGAGGCCTAGTGAAGTTGTGACTTGTCGAACTTTCAATGGCTTGCCCAAGTTTACACAGGCAGGAAGGGACAATGCCAGGATTTGAATTCTAGAACTTTAATTCCAAACCTTAACTATCCCACTTCATCACATTGCTTCCCAAGGCTATTATCAATTCATGGCATGTGACCTCATTTGGGTCCTCATTGCTGCATAGTCATTCTTTTATTCCTCTTTTGGTCAATCCTCATATAACCCTTGCCATGGTTGCTCCAAACTACCTTTCTCTGCAACTCTACCTATATGCCTTTCTTTCTCATCTTGCTTCTTAATCAACTTGACTATTTGTCATGAGGTACTTCATCTCCTCTCCCCTCCACTCAAAACCTCCCTTTGTTTTCAACCATCTTTTCTTTTGTACCATTTAAAAGGACAAAGTAGCCTTTTTCCTTGCCAAAGCTAATCTTTCTGCTTATGTCATTAATCCTATTCTCTCCTGTCTCTTTGGAATTTAGACCATAATTTCCTCTCCCTCTCCCTCTCCCTCTCCCTCTTCCTCTCCCTCTCCCTCTCCCTCTCCCTCTCTCTCTCTCTCTGTTTCTCTCTCATTTTCTTTTCTAAATTTTTTCTCTCTTTTTATTTTTTAGTTTATATCATTCATTTCCACAAGATTTTGAGTTACAAATTTTCTCCCCAATTTTCCCTACCTACCACCCCAAAACAACATCCCCACTGAATATCCCCTCCCCCAATCTGCTCTCTCCCATATCTTCCCCCATTTCCCCTTCAACTTTCCAGTAGGGCACGGTGGATCTTTATGCCCCAGTGCCTGCATATCTCATTTCCAAGTTACATGTAAAATAATAATATGTATATATATTTTTAAATATTTTATTTTAAAACTTTGGATTCCAGATTCTTTCCCTTCCTCCCTTGTCACCCACCCTCACTGGGAAAATAAGCAATTCAATATAGGTTGTACTGTGTAGCTATGCAAAACATTTCCATAGTGGATATATTGTAAAAGACTGACTATATTTCCCTCTTTCCTATCCCACCCCCCACTTGTTCTATTCTTTACTTTGATCCTGTCCCTTTTCAAAAGTGGGTGCTTCCAAATTCCCTGCCCCCCAGCCTGCCTTCCCTTTCATTATCCCCCCTCTCTTCCTCTTCCTCTCTACTCTCCTGTAGAGTGAGATACCCTATTTAGTGTGTATGTCATTCCCTCCCTAAGCCAAATTCAATGAGAATAAGGTTGACTCATTCCCTTCCCCTCCATTGTAACAATTTTCCCTTGCCTCTTCTATGAGATAATTTATCCCATTCTGTCTCTCCCCATCTCCTCTCATTATATTCCTCTCTCACCTCTTAATTTCACCTTTTAAGTATCATCCCTTCCTATTCAATTGGTCCTGTGTCTTCTGTCTATGTATACCTATAAACATATATACACACACTCACATATGTATTCGTATGCCCATATACCCTCCTATATAGACATATATGTATGTATACATATACACACATACACACACATATATGTATACATATATATATATATACATTTCTATTCCCTTCAACTATTCTCATACTGAGAAAAGCTTCATAAGTTACAATTATTGTTTTTCCATATAGGAATATAAGTAGTTCAACTTTGATAACTTCCTTATGATTTCTTTTCCCTGTTTACCTTCTCTTGCTTCTTGTATCTGAATGTCAAATTTTCTATCCAACTCTGTTTTTTTCATCAAGAATGCTTGAAAGTCCTCTATTCCATTGAATGACCATATTTTCCTGTCTCTCTCATTTTCAATCTCTCATTTTCTCTTAGCTTCTTCTACATTCCATACAAACATATTTAGGTATCCTTTATCATTCAAATATCATCCCATGACCCTATAATTCCCTTAAGTTATTGTCCTATATTTATCCTACTTTTTGTTACTAAACTCCTAGCAAAAGTACACTCTACCTTTATTTTCCTACTACCTATTTACTCTTCAGTGCTTTGAAATATTCTCACTTGTGATATCACCACTTTACTGAAAATTCCCTCTCAAGAGTCACCAAGGACTACTTAATTGCCAATCCAAATGGCCTTTTTCTTAGTCCTTATCTTCCCTGACCTTTTGTAGCATTTTGACTGTGACTGCTCTCTCCTCCATTAGATCATATGGCAGTGTTCTCTCCTCTGTCTCCACCTACCAATCTAATCATTTCACCTTGGTCTCCTTCCCTAATTCATAGTCCTCCTTTCTTCCCTCTGAGTGAAGGTGTCCCCTCAAGGCACTGTCTTTTAGCTCTTCTCTTTGTTCTCATACACCTTTGTACCTGGATGCTACCATTTGCTCTTGTGTGCTTAGTTATCTTCTCTATGTCAGTGATTCCCAAAACTATATATTCTGCCTTAATCTCTCTCTTGAGTTTCAGTCCCGTATCTCCAACTTGCTACAGGATGTACTATTGGCAGCTAAAAATACACATATCCAAAACTGTACTTATCATCCTCCCTAACCTGTGTCTCTCCCCAACTTTCCTATTTCAGTTCAGTCCCTTCCAAGACGCAAGAGACCTCAGAGATCCTCTAGTTCAATGTGTACCTCACTGAAAATTCACTTTATGAGGTCATCTAGCCTTCACTTGAAGACCTTAGACCCATCCTTTCCTTTTACCTATTCTTCACATCCAATCACTTTGTCACATTTTATTGATTCTATCTTAACAGTATCATGTGCATCTATTCTCTTGTCCCCACTCACACTGCTATAACAATTTATCTGGCAGTGATATGCTTCTGTATTCATGAAACATACTTTTAACTTCTCTCCCTGCCTCAAGAGTCTCTCCCTTTTCCAATTCAACCTTCACAAAGCTACCTACTTAATCTCTATGAGGCACATCAATCTATGAGATGTTGATCTCACACCCTTGTTCCAAAAACTTCAGTGGTTTATATTCTCTATAGAATAATGCACAAATGCTTAAATTTCACATTCAAGGCTCTCCATAATCTTCTTCCCACCTAGCTTTCTGGTATGGTTTCACAAAACTCTTTTTTTTTGGCCCTATATATTCCTGCCAAAATGAATCACTAGCTGTTCTTTAATCACAACTGGCCATTTCCTGCCTCCATAAATTACCTGTTCTTGGTATACTTAGCCATTTAATCTCCACCTACAAAAATCCTTCTCTTCTTTCTATGCTCAGCTCAGGTGCCACCTCCTACATGAAGGCTTCTCTGATTCATTCTACATGAAATTATTCTTTCCTTTTCGAGGTATTTCAGAGTCCTTTTTTTTTCTGGAGTGTCCTCTGCCCCTAAAACATTCTATTTTGTATAAGTCATATTCTCCCAGAGTGTACTATAAACTTCTCAGTGACAGTCTGTGTTGGCTTTCATCTTTTCATCCCCAGGACTTATTACACTGCTTTACATATAATGCAACCTTAATAAATTTTTGTTAAATAAATCTTAATTCAATGATTATAGCAACATATTAGTATTATTTAGGTATGAGTGTGGAGAAGTACCAGAGATGCATAGATTGGAAGCAAAAAGGAATTAGTGGGTAATTATATGACAAGAGATGAAACCATGAGTAAACCACATTTTTAGAGCTGGAAGAGATGTAGATGATAAGGGATGAAGGCCTGAACTAAAATGTACCTTAAAAGAGAAGAGGAGGGGTTTGTTCAGAAGTAGAGATGATGGAATTTAACAATGTACTGGATATGTCAGGTGTAAGAGAGAGAGGGAACAGCTAAAGATGTCTCCAAGGCAATGATCTTAAAAATATTATAGAGGATGTACCATAAAGAGAAGTAGAGAAGTTAAGAGGAGAACAGTGGGAGGTTTATCTTTAGATATGTTAAAAGTAAGCTTCTGTTAGGACATGCAATAACTTGGAAACAGTGTGGTACAGTGGAAAGTCCAGTGGATTTGGGGTTATAAGAATTTGAATGTCATGTCTTCATTTCTTTCTAGGTTGCATTCCAAACTTTCATACTTTCTCTATCATACCACAGAGACATTCTCACCCCAGAAGTTCACTTCAGTCCCTGACTTCTTACATTGGAAATATCCTCCACTCCTGTGGCTTCTTCTTCTGATTGGCTAGTTTCCTCCCACAATGTTTATTTTAAGGAAAATGTCCAAACCAGCCACGCCTTCATTCTTCTTTGGGCTACACTTCGGAATTTTCAGATTTTCTCTACCCCTATGCCTCCACTCCAAGTACCTTTCTCCACCTCCCTTTTCAGCTTTAAAAAAAAAATCTTGTTATCACCCTTGAGGGCAAGACTGTCCTTCTTGTATTTGTATTCCCAGAACTTAGCACAGTGCCTAGTATATGGTAATAAATATTTGTTAATGTGACTGGACTTGAATGCTGACTCTATCACTTTACTACCTGTATGACTTTGGAATATTCACTTATCCTCTCTTGGGGTCCAATTTCCTCATGTGCAAAATGTGGGGGTTGGCTTAAATGACCCATTAGGGCCCTTCTTGTTCAATGATCCTATGATCTTATAATACAGATAGAGATATCCAGCAGAGAGTCAAAAATATAGAACTAGATCTTTGGGAAGACAGTGGGTATGGAAACCTACATGGAGGAATTAAGTGATTGGAAGTGATAATTTATGCCATATAAGTGGACAACATCCTAAAGAAGGTAAGGTTAGAGGAAGGAAATAATAGAGCCTAGGACATAACTTTAGTAAATACATATAGCTTAATGTGGAGGAGTATACTGAGCTACGAAAATAAATGAAAAAAATGGTCATAGGAAGAGAACCAAGGTGTCCAATATCACAAAGTCATGAGAATATGGAGAGGAAAATGTCAGATGTCATAGAGAGGTATAGAAAGTTTTTAAAAGTCAATAAGACTTCTTTTTAAATGATTGCCTAACACTGCAACCACCAATAATAATAATAGCTAGCATTTATGGTTCATACTATGAACCAGGCACTATGTTAAGTACTTTACAAGAAAAATAAATCATTTGTTCCTGACAACAATTATGTGAAGTGCTATTATTATCCTCATTTTATGGCAGAAAAAACTGAGGGAAATAGAGGTCAAATGATTTGCCCAATGTAAAACACCTAACAAGAGTCTGGATTTTAAATAAAACTGGATTTGAGGCTGGATTTTAACTCAGTTCGTCCTAACTCCATGCCCAGTATTCTATCCACTGCACTACCCAGATGCCTCTAAATAACACAGGTTTTCAATTTCCAGAGATAGCACAGTACCAAACACAATAGAGGTGCTTAATAAATCCTTGTTAATTGATTGATGTTAGATAATGCAAGTTTATTGTTGTGTATGTATTGTATAGACAGATGGCAAAGGTTATCCAGAGTCAAAGGTTCACTGAATGAAAGTAGTAGAAGGTAGAGGCAGAAGATTTAAGGTAATGTGAATATTTTTTCCTCTTTCTCTCCCTCTCTCACATATATATGTGTGTGTAAAAGGTGTCATCACAATAAAATAAGGGAACTGTTAACTTTCTCATTCAAGGCTCAATGAAGTCACTTCTCGCTTATCCCTTTTGTCTTTGCAAAGGAATACAGAGATAATACAGATTCTCACTTACATATCTGCTTCTGTCACAATGTGCAGTGAAACTGATCACTGGGCTTTAGCACTCTGGGAAAATGAGAACATTGCTGGGGCAGAGAAAGAGGATCCTTGGGTACCTGTCACTTCCTTTCCAGCAAGAACAAGCTGACAGTTGTAGAAATTCATGCTGGAAGAAGCATCACCTCAAATCAGAGTAACTGTCCAATCTTCACAGGACCAATTCATTTAGCTATTATTGAATTTCTAAAATGAGAAAAGAAACCTGGGTAAAATCTGAAGAGTCTGATAGTGGTTTCCTATGCCAAAACGGAATATGCAGTCCCAAAATGCAATAGTGTCACAAGAGGCAAGAATATGACTGGGAGCAATTCCCTTATATCCACATTTAAATACATCTTTCAAATGGGATCTCATTGACTGCTCACAAAGAAAAACTGCCCACAAAGAAAAACTGCCATCTGGCATTGTAGCAGAGAGAAGCAAAAGGTATCTTAACCCAAATTATCCCCACCACTTGCCCAGCTGATGACGGGAATCATTTTTACCAGAAGGACAAAGCCTTTCATTTCATAGTAAGAGAGAAGGTTTATAAGGCAAAAGTAATGGTCGTATATAAAGCTTAAAACCCACTTTTCTAATAGCAACTTTATGAAGCAGGGAAATGTTGTATTGCTTACGTTTTACAGGTCAGGTAACTGAAATTCAAAGAGCTCTGATGATTTCCTTGGGGTCACAGGACAATAATAGTAAAACTGGGACCCTGGTCTGCTGATATCATCTGCAAATTTGACAAGTGTATCATCTCAACCTTCTCCTAAGTCGCTGATATAAATATCAAGCAGCAAATGAGAGATTCTAAAGACTCTCTATTGGAGACCTCTCTTCTACTGATATCAATCAAAAAATACCTATTCTTTGAGTGCAATAATTCATAGTTCCAACTTAACTGTACTATCTTCTCAAACACGGGTCAGCACAATCTATTATTATATTGACCTAAGTATATTTATTTTCTTAACCTTTTAATATAGTTTTATTGTATTGAAAAATCAAAATACTCATTCTTAGCTCTGGAACTATACAAAACAAAGATGGCTGGCCAGATTTGGTCTTCAGGTCATAGTTTGCCAATTGTAAAACCACCTGCTAGCGGTTTTCCAAAGGACTACTGTGTGAACAGCTATCAAGGTTCTGATTACATAGTATAGTGAGCTCTTTATTTATTCAATAACAAATCATAGCAAAACATTCATAGAAAATCAAAATACAGCATTCACAATGTTACAGCTTATAGCAGAAAATCAAAATACAGCATTCACCATGTCACAACTCAACAACTTATCACTAAAAAGGCCACATAGTTTTCACCAAAGTGGTCACCCAGTTTTAAACAAAGTACATTCATTTAGTCAATCACAAAATCCTTAATTTAATCACAAAGTACAAAAGTCAAAGTTCTCCACCCCTAGGTCATAGTAAATCACAATCTTCTCAGTCAGTACAAAGTAGTTCTCCACTCCTAGGTCACAGTAAATCACAATCTTCTCGGTCAGTACAGTGTATCCAAGTAAAGTCTTCTTTCAGCTTGACTAGAGGCTGGCTCTCAGCTTCCATAGTTCCTCTTCCATGGTCCCAGCTCCAACTGTCACCTGGGTTCAAAGGCAGGCAGCTCCCAGTTCCTTGTCCAGCTCTTTGTCCAGTTCCTGTTCCATATTGAAGTTTACACTGTCCAGTCCACCTCAAGTCCTTCACAGTTCTTGTTTCTGGGAAGACAAAGCTTGAAAGAGCCACAACAATATTCAACCACATTGTTGGCACCATCAACAATTCACTATCTGCCTGTGAACCCAGACCCACCACCAAGGTCTGAGAACTCAACACAAATCATCAACACAGAAGTCAACACAGACCCACAAACAAGGTCCAAGAGGTGCCAGCACAAACCATCAGTAAAGTCCTAGGACCTCCAAAACCCTCCTCCAGGACTTCTGTAAACATACAACCAGAAAATCCCCTTTCAGGGCTTCCAGTAAGGTCCCAAGGCTTCTGTACACAGTATAACAAACAAATATCAACACAGACAGAGCAGACAAACAGATTGCCAGGATACCGCAAGTTTTCTCTTTCTTGACTCTGCCACCAGAAGAGTCCTCTTCTCAGTTCTGCTGTCTCTAGCCTGGGCCTCTCCCTATATATGGTCATTAGCTCCTTCCCTTCCTATTGCAGGAGTTCATGAGCTCTAGGGTTCACAAGCTGTGGGGTTCACCCATTCTGTTTTTTTAACAGACTTGATACAAGGCTCAAAAGAAACTTGAACAGAAAGTACTTCACACCTTGTTTCAGGTATTGAATTAACACCTTGTTTCTCTCTTGATATATAAATATCCATCTTATCCACCAATATATCATTAAAAAAGTTATCAAAGGCTGAGCCAAGATGGTGGAGTAGAAACAGGACTTTTCACAGAGCTCCTGTTTCTACTTCCTCCAATACGTGTAAAAATGACTCTAAACAAAGTTCAGAGCTACAAAACCCACAAATTGACAGAGAGAAACTAACCTGCCCCTGAAGACAGCCCAGTAGGTAAATGGAAATGGTCAAGCACAGGGCATGGTGAGCCAAGCTCAGACCCATGTGAGCTCATGGTTTTAGGCTCATGGGGGGCCTGACCAGCCATGGGTAGAGGGACATAGGAAGAGTAGATGACCAGAAGCTGTGGTGGTTTCCAGAATTATCAACCCATAAATGCCAAAGACAAAGTGAGAGGTCAGTGGACTTTGGGAACAGGGAGTCTGGGAGTACAGTCTGGCCTCTGCTGCCTGGAGGGAAAAGTGGCTGAGGCACAGCAGCTGCAGCCATGTGGCTGCTTCAGAGCTCCTGGCCTGCAGATTGTAGGGGGACCAAGTGACCAGTCTGAGGGGTGCTTGCTCTTGTTTTAACCTGCTTGGATCTGGATCCCTGTCCTGGGTGGAGGCCCTGGGGTGTGTGATCATTGTGCCAGAGCCAGTGGAGGCTTCTGAGAGGGCAGCCAACTAATAGCTCTGGCAGCTGAGAAAACCCCAGTGATTCGGGACAAGGCTCTCTTGTCTGAAAGCAAAGTTCCACTATGGCAAAAAGCTCAAGAGTCAAGTGGTTGTGTGGCAACATGAGCAAGCAGGGGAAGTGGGGCAAACACAGCAGTCCAACTTTGGATTCCTTTTTTAGGGACAAAAAGGATCAAGGCATGCAGCAGGAGGAAGAGAATGAAGTCAGAACTCCTGCAATAAAAGCTTCCAAGAAAAATTTGAATTGGTTACAGGCCATAAAGGAGCTTAAGAAGGATTTTGAAAAACAAATAAGAGAAGTGGAGGAAAAATTGGGAAGAGAAATGAGAATGATGCAAAAAAAATCATGAAAAGAGAGTCAACAACCTGACTGAAGAAAATAACACTTTAAAAAATATTCTAACTGAAATGGCAAAAGAGGCTCAAAAAGCCAATGTAGAGAAGAATGCCTTAAAGAGTCAAATTTGCCAGATGGAAAAAGTTCATTGAAGAGAATAATTCCTTCAGAATTAGATTGGAGCAAATGGAAGCTAGTGATTTTATGAGAAATCAAGATACTATTAAACAGATCTACACAAATGAAAAAATAGAAGGCAATGTGAAATACCTCACTGGAAAAATCACTGACCTGGAAAATAGATCCAGGAGAGATAATTTAAAAATTATTGGACTACCTGAAAGCCATGATCAAAAAAAGAACCTAGAAATTGTCCTTCAAGAAATTCTCAAGGAAAATTGCCCTTATATTTTAGAACCAGAGGGCAAAATAGAGGTTGAAAGAATCCACCCATCATCTCTTGAAAAAGATCCCAAAAAGAAAACTAAGAATATTACAGCCAGGTTCTGGAGTTCCCAGATCAAGGAGGAAAGCAGCCAGGAAGAAACAATTTGAATATTGTGGAAACACAATCAGGATAACACAGAATCTGGCAGCTTCTACACTGAGGGATTAAAGGACTTAGAATATGATATTCTGGAGGTCAAAGGAGCTGGGATTAAAACCAAGAATCATCTACCCAGCAAAACTGAGTATCATGTTTCAGAGGAAAATATGGTGATTCAATGGAATAGAGGACTTTCAAGCATTCATGATGAAAAAACCAGTGTTGAATAGAAAATTTGGCATTCAGATACAAGAAGCAAGAGAAGCATGAAAAAGTAAACAGGGAAAAGAAATAATAAGGAACTTATCAAAGTTGAACTATCCCCACATGGAAAAATAATAATTGTAACTTATGAAACTTTTCTCAGTATGAGAATAGTTGAAGGGGATATAAATGTGCATTATATATAGGAGGGTTTATGGGTATATGAATATATATGTGTGTGTATATATGTGTACAGGTATACATAGACAGAGAGCACAGGACCAATTGAATAGTAAGGGATGATACTTAAAAGGTGAAATTGAGAGGTGAGAGAGTAATATAATGAGAGGAGGTAGGGAGAGACAGAATGGGGTAAATTATCTCATATAAAAAAAGAGGCAAGGGAAAACTGTTACAATGGAGGGGAAGAACAGGAAGGCAAAAGGGAATGAGTAAACCTTACTCTTGTTGAATTTGGCTTAGGGAAGGAATGACATACATACTAAATAGGGTATCTCACCCTACAAGAGAGTAGGGGGAAGGGGATGAGAGGAGATGATGGAGGGGAGGGCAGGTTGTGGGGGAAGGAAGTTGGAAGCACACACTTTGGAAAAGGGACAGGGTCTAGGGGTGGCTAGGTGGTGCAGTGAATAGAGCACTGGCCCTGAAGTCAGGAGGACCTGAGTTCAAATCTGGCCTCAGACACTTAACACAAAAACTAGCTGTGTGACCTTGGGCAAGTCACTTAACTACAATTGCCCTTCAAAAAGCAAAAAGAAAAAAGGAAAAAAAAAGGGACAGGGTCAAAGAAAATAGAACAAGTTGGGAGCAGAATAGGATGGAGGGAAATATAGTCAGTCTTTCACAATATATCTACTATGGAAAGGTTTTGCATAGTTACACCATGTACAACCTATATTGAATTATTGAACTTCCCAGTAAGGGTGGGTGAGGAGGGAGGAAGGGAAAGAATCTGGAATTCAAAGTTTTAAAATGAAATGTTTAAATATATATATTATTATCATTATTATTTTCATACAACTGGGAAATAAGACATACAGTCCATGGGGCATCGAAATCCATCTTGCCCTACTGGAAAGTTGGGATGGGGGAGGACATAGGAGACAGCAGATTGGGGGAGGGGGTATTCAGTGTGATTGTTGTTTTGGGGTGGTGGGTAAGGGAAAGATGGGGAGAAAATTTGTAACTCAAAATCTTGTGGAAATGAATGATGTAAACTCAAAATAAATATAAAATTTAATATAAAATAGTTATCAAATTCTGAAGATCAATTCATGCATAATATACCTATAACATTCCCCTGGTCTAATATTCCTCTGATTTGTCTAATTGCCCTGCTGGAAAACAAAATGAGATTAGTTTGTTATAACCTGTTTAGCAAGCCATGTTGACTTTTAATTTTTAATGCTTTGATTTTTAAGTGTTCACAAATATTCTGTTTAGTAGTCTATTATAGAATTTTAACAGGAATAGATGTCATGATCTATAGTCTGCAAATATTATCATCTTCCCCCCTCATTTTTTAAAAAATTGTGACAAAATATGCACTCTAATTCCATGCCATTTTTCACTCTCACCAAGACCTTTGAAAAATTACCTTCAGTAGCTCATTAGTCGCATTTATTATTTCTTTCTACTAAATGCTAGGTATTATTATGCTAACCATTAGCTCTTCTTTCTGTAACTTAGGATATTTTTCAACTGGGCCTAGTAGCTCAAATTCATTCAGGTGATCTAGATACTATTTTACTATCTCCTCATTTATCTTGGGTTTCCATTTCCTGTAAATCATTTTTGTTCTCTCTTTTCCAGCTCTAAATTATTCTCCTTTTAAGAAGAGACACAAAATGGAGTATGGAAGTTCAGTTTTATGATCATGTCATACATGTTGGGGAGAGGGAGAAAGGGAATAAGAATTTATTTAGTGCCTACTATGTGCCAGGCCTTGTGCTAAGTGTCTTTAACATTTGATCTTTACAACAGCTATGTGAATTACATGCTATCATTATCTCCACCTTACAATTGAGGAAAGCAACAGACAGAGGTTAAGGGACGTGCTCAGAGTTGTATAATTACTAAGTACCTGGGTTCATATCTGATTGCAAAACTAGTTAGTTTTGGTTTGAACTCAGGTCTTCTTGACTCCAAGCCCAGCTATCTATCCACTGTACCACCTAGTTGTTTCTAAATATTATATAATTGAGATCAAAAAGAATTTTTTGCTATTGTTGCTATCTTTAGAATTCATCACCAGACCCAACTTATTCTGAGATTTGCACTGCTTAAGCAGTTTCTAAAAGATAGCGATATTCTCTTTTATTCATCTTCATTTATTATTCTTTGCTTCTATCTTCTATACGCGGCTTTTAAAAAAATCTTTTTTCGTCAATAATCTCCTTGTATATCCACACCAGTTCTCTAGGCAACTTTTCCATTTTTCAACTTATCAGAAGCATTTCTAACTGTCTTCAAAATTTCTTGACTTCATTCAGGTCAGCTAGATTCTGGTTGACTGTCTCCTCACTTATTTTGGATTTCCATTGAGTACTAACCATTTTTATTCTATCTTCTCATATTTGAATGTCAAATTTTCTATTCAACTCTGTTTTTTTCTTCAAGAATGTTTGAAACTGGGGTGGCTAAGTGGCTCAGTGAATAGAGCACCAGCCCAGGAGTCAGGAGGACCTGGGTTTGGATTAAGCCTCAGACACTTCCCTCCCACACACACACACAAACACAAAACTTTGACCTAACAAGTCACAACCCCAATTGCCCTCCAAAAAAAAAAAAAGAATGCTTGAAAGTCCTCTATTTCATTGAATGACCATATTTTCTCCTGAAACATGATGCTCAGTTTTGCTGGGTGGGTGATTCTTGGTTTTAATCCCAGCTCCTTTGACCTCTAGAATATCATATTCCAAGCACTTCAGTCCTTCAATGTAGAAGCTGCCAGATCCTTTGTCCCCCTACAATCTGCAGGCCAAGAGCTCTGAAGCAGCCACATGGTGGCAGCTGCACAGCCATGGTGCCTCAGCCACTTCTCCCTCTGGGGGCAGAGGTCAGACCGCACTCCTGGACTCCCTGTTTTCAAAGTCTGCTCTGACCCGTCACTTTGTCTTTGGCATTTATGGGTTGATAATTCTGGAAACTACCACAGCTGCTGGTGATCCACTCTCCCAACATCCCTCTAGCCATGGCTGGTCAGGCCACCCTGAGGCTAAAACCATAGTCTCAGGCCGGGCTGGACTTGGCTCCCAGTGGGTTGCAGTGGACCCTTTCCATCTACCTGCTGGGCTGCCTTCAGCAGGAAATTTGTTTCTCTTTGTCACTTTGTGGGTCCTGTAGCCCTAAAGTTTGTTTAGAGTCATTTTCTATAGGTATTTGAGGTGTTTATGGGGGGAGCACAGGGAGTTTTCCTGCTTCTATGCTGCCATCTTAGCTCCATCCCCTTTGTTCTATCTTCTCTAAAGAGATTCTTATCCTTCTCAGATGAACTTCCCTTTCAAGATATAAAGCCCTTGGACACTATGTATCCTTTCTCAGGACCTTTTGAAAACTCCTCTTCCCAGATCTTGAGTTTAGTCAATGTACATTTATTAAGTGCCTACTCTGTATCAGGTAATATGCTAAATGATGTCAACACAAAAAGAGGCAAACAATAGTCCAAGTCCTCAAGGGGCTCACAATCTAATGAAAGACATAATAAGCAAACAAATGTATATAAACAGGATATATATGGAGTAAAAAGAAAATAACAGAAAGAAGGTACTAAAAGTAAGAGTGTTTGGGAAAGTCAAATTTTAGTTAAGTCTTGAAGGAAGCCAAAGAAACCAGGAGGCAGAGATGAGAAAGGAGAGAAGTCCATGGCTGGGAGACAGTCAGAAATGATGTCAGGAACTGCAGATGGTAGAATCTTGCTCATGAAACAGCCAGGAGGCCAGCATCACTGGATTGAAGAATACATACAACAGAATAAAATGTAAAAAAGAATATAAGGTAGGAAGGGGCTAGTCTACGTTATAAAGGGCTTTGAATAACAGAGTTTGTAGTATTTGATCCTAAAGGTGATAGGGAACCACCAGAGTTTAACTTGAGTGTGGGGGTGACATGGTTTGGCCCACAAATCACTTCAGTACAAACTATATTACAGAGTTTTAGTTTTGTTTTGTTTTTCCTTCTCCTTCACAACCACAAATTCTATGATCAAATAGTCAATTTACCACTCTGGCAAACAAGTTATATTTGTTTTGTCAAAACTGCATCCAGAATAGAAGTCTCCCTTTACAATTTATTTACTTTTTGAAAGATAAAATTAACATTTAAACAAGTCTCAAATTTATTATCTGTTCTGGTTTTTGAAGAGAGAGAATACCAACAGATGTCTGGATAGTTGGAAGTCCTCGGCTGCTACAATAACATGCTGTTGTTCGGGGCTTGTGATCTCAAGTTCCTCTTCTAATCACTCCTATCCTGGTACTTTGTAGCATACCCCTCCAAGGTACCATTATTATTCCTCTTTCTTGATCATCAAACGAATGTTCTCTACCGTATTACTCCCTTAAATTCATGGTTTTCCTCAAATGATTACATGTTCGCCACCTCATTTCTTTTTGGAAAGATATACCATTCTATGTCAAATTTCCACCCTAATTCCTATCCCACCAAGGCTTGGTGCTACCTATGGGTTTGGATTTGCCTGCTTTTCTTGATATTTCCAAATTAATTTAGAAATTCTTCATAACTTGTTCATCTGCATGTAATCATGATAGGCAACCTGCAATAGTGGATAGAGTGCTAGGTTTAGAATCAGAAGACTGGGTTCAAATCCTGACTCTGCCACATAAAAGCTATGTAACCAAGTTCTTAAACCTCATCGTACTCCCAGACAACTTTTTGAGACTGTGCAGTCTCTCAGACCATGCTTCACATCCCATTCAGCATTCTACTACAAATTTGGGACCTACTAGGGCATCTTGTCATCTGCCCAGTCATCACATGCAAAATCTTACTTGTTGAGTGCCCCCCATCCAATTTTCCATTCTTCCTCTGGAAAAAAGTATATACTATTTGTTTAGAGTAACAAATACTATTATTACAACTGGAAAGAATATGACAATCAACTTTCTTATGGCTCCACTTACTATCCCTGTGATTCCTGAGAGCAAAACCCACTTGGACACCACCCTCTCATATGTTATCTCTACCTTTAGAACGTACACTTTCAGAGAACAGAGACTAACAGCCATCACCACGTGTGCCTGGAATATAATAGAGGCTTAATAAATGTATTTCATTCATTCATTCATTTATTCATTCACTCATTCCTTATTGTGGAAACTACTTTATAGAAGAATCACATTAGTGGAAAGAGTTCCTAGTTCCCTACAACTATCAAATCACCCATCTACAAGGTCATCAGCACCATCATAATCAATAACAGGAAAGATTGTATGTTTTTTGCTGGTTATATTTGCATTCAATTAAATTTGCCTAACATCATTTGTCTATGATGGAGGATAGAGTTGGCCTTGAAGCCATGAAAACATAGATTCAGGTTCTGTCTCTGATGCATATCAGATTGTGTGACCATAGGTAAATCATTTAACCTCTTTGTGTCTCAGTTTTCTCATCTGAAAAATGAAGGGTTTGGACTCAAAAGAGTAGCAGATCTGCATTGATGGAGGGAATTCCCTCACTGGAGGGTCTCTATACAAATGAAATAAGAGATCCAATCAAAGCAATAACTAAAAAACAATTGTGAAACTCTGAGGATACCAAGAAAACCCCTCTATAACTGAGAAGTTTACATTTCACTGTGACAAAGATATATAAACAAAGATATATAAGATATATGTATAAAGATATATAAACAAAGACAAAGATATATAAACAAAAGGTAATCTATAGAAAGAGGAGGCCTTACTTGACAATTAGGAGCAGCAGTTCCTGAGCTAAGTGTTGAAAAAAAAAGAAAAAAGTATATTTGAAAGGGTGGCTTTAAGGGAATGTATTTCATTTATGAGAAGCAGAATGGGAAAACACAAAAATGTGATGAAATGTTTAATTTGTGAATTGTTAGTAACCCAATTTAACTGAACTGCCTTGTGAGTGCAAAGAAAGCCAAAAAAAAAAAAAAAACGGTCCTTGTTCTCAAGGATCTCATAGTAATATAGAATAAAAGATTCAGAGCCTTAGGAGTCCATGAAATACAATGGCCTCATTTCACTGGTAGGGAAATTGAAGCCCAGGGAGCTTAAATAATTTACTGGAGGTCAAACAAGCAACAAATACCAGAGGTAGGATTTGAACCTAGACCATCTGAATCCAAAGCCATTGCTCCTTCTTTGACTCTCCATCAACTTTTTTGAAATGAGTGATACAGTCCTTTGTCTTCTCCTTGGGACTTCATTTGACTGACTTTTCTGGGTAACCATTATAGCAAGTAGCTTATATGAAAGATGGAAATCTAATGAAATCCATAAACTTAATTAAATTATAATATACATAATATATATAATACTCTCTACTTTCCTGGATGCCACATTCTTTGGTTAGTTTAGGGAAAGGAAGGAAACTTAACTGATTTATCAGATAGAAGCAAAGAATGACCTTAATATGACTTGTTACTCACATTTACATAGTGCTTTATAACATTACTTTTCTAGGGGGTGTTCCTTCCAGCAAGTATGTAGGGTAGGTAGGACATGACAAGAAAACTCAGGCTCAGAAGGATTAAGCACCTCACCCACAATTCACCATTGATAAGTGCCAGAGTCAGGACTAAAACACAAGTCTCCAGAGTCTGCAGGCCCAACCATCTTTCCACCAAATTTTACTGCTTGGGGCATAGAATCTCTTGCCCTATCCAGCCAATTTGGCCAAGGTAGGAATGACTGAGTAGTTAGAGAATGAATACACTCAGCAAAAGTGAGGTATTTAATTGAGTTCTTAATAATTTTGTTAAGCATTTAAATATATTTATAGTTTAGTGGGGGTGTGCCATTTGATATATTACTTATTATGAATATTTATGCTACTTTTTAGCATTTCCATCACACTTTAAGGTCTGTAAAGCATTTCACATACAATATCCCTCTTAAGTCACATAACAACCCTGGGAAGTAGATGCTATTATTACCCTTCTACCCATTTCACAGATGAAAAAAAAAACACTGTAGATATAGGTTAAATGACTAGCTCAGGGTCTCACAACCAGTATATTTCTGAGACAGAATTTCAATCACTCAGTAAACATTTATTGAATGCTTAATATGTGCAAGATACTAAGCAAAATGCTGGGGATACAAAAAGAGGCAAAAAACAGTTCCTACCTTCAAGGAGCTTACAATCTAATGAGGGAGACAACATGAAAACAAGTATAGACAAAGAAAACTAAATGCAGGGTAAATAGGAAATAATTAACAGAGGGAAGACACTGGAATTAAGAGGGGAAGGCTTCCTATAGAAGGTGGGATTTTAGTTGGGATTTAAAGGAAATAAGGGAGATCATAATCAGGAGAAGAGGAGGGAGAGCATTCCAGGTATAGGGGGTAGCCAGAGAGAATGCCTGAGTCCAGAGATGGAGTGTCTTGTTTGTGGAACAAACAGGAAGGAAGGGTCACTGGAGCAAAGAAAATATGTGTTGGGGAACAAGATGTAAGAAAGCTGGAAAATCAGAAGGTGGCTAGGTTTTGAAGGGCTTTGAATATCAAATAAAACATTTTTTATTTGCTCCTAAAGGCAATAGGAAGCCACTGTAGTTTATTGAGTAGGAGGATAACAAGATCAGACATGTGTTTGCTATTGCAATAATCCAGGGGTGAGGTCATGAGGGTCTGTACTAGAGTAGTGGCAGAGGAGACAAGGGGGAGCAATCTAGAGATGTTGCAAAGGTGAAATAAAAAGTCCTTGGCTATTGCATATAAAAAGGTAAGAGGTAGTAAGGAATCCAGGACTACTTCTAGGTTGTGAGCCTGAAGGCCTGGGAGGATAGTGTTGCCCTCTATAGTAGTAAGGACGGTAGCAGATAGAGAGAAGGTTAAAGGGAAATATTAGTTCTGTTTAAGATATATTGAGCTTAAGATGTCCACTGGACATACAGTTTGAGATGTCTTGGCAGCTGGAGATGTGAGATTGGAGTTCAATAGAGAAACTGGGGCAGGAAAGGTAGATTTGAGAATTAACAGCATAGAGATAGTAATTAAATCCTCGGGAACAGATAGGATCACCTAAGGAAGTAGTATAGAGAGAAAATAGAAAAGGTCCCAGACCAAAACCATGAGAGACACCTATGTTTAGAAGCCATGATCTGAAGGAGGATCCAGCAAAGAAAAAAAAGGAGCAATCAGATAGGTAAGAGGAAAAACACAAGAGAGCGGTGTCCTGAAAACACAGAGAAAAGAGAAAATCAAGGAGGAAAGAGTGATCAACAGTGTCAACAGTTACAGAGAGGTCAAGGAGAATGAGGATTGAGAAAAGGCCATGGGATTTAGCAACTAAGAGATCATTATTAACTTTTGAGAGAGTCGTTTCAATAGAATGATAAGTTTGGAAGCCAGATAGTAAAGAGTTAGGAAGAAAGTAAAAGGAGAGAAAGTGGAGGCATTTATTATAGATGGTCTATTCAAGGCATATAGTACAAAGAGCAGAAGAGATATAGGATGGTAGTTAGTGGGGATGGAAGGATCAAATGATAGTTTGGGTTTTTTTCAGGATAAGGGAGACAAGGGTGTGTTTGTAGGAAGTAGGAAATGAGAGTGGAAGAGATGAAAATAAATGAAAGAGAGAGTATAACAGAGTATTACAATCTGTTGGGGGAGATGGGATAGAATGGGATTTCTTGAACAAGTAGCCATGTTAAACTTAGAAAAGAGTAAGGTCACTTCATGTGAGACTAGGGTGAAGGAGGAGAGAATGGCAGAAGGCACCTGACTGATAGGAAACAAGGAAGAAGGTAGAAGAGAGTTCACCATGAAAGACCCCAAATTTTTCTGTAAAATATGAGGCAAGGTTCTTATCCGAGAGAGTGGAGAAAGGGGGAACTATGGGAGGACTGAGGAAGGATGAAAAGATTTAGAAGAGCCACTGTGGAATGTGAGATAGTTGATAAGATAGCACAGTAGGATTGCCTAACATTAGTGAGGGCCCATTTGAGGTTATATAAAATAAATTTGTAGTGTGTCTGTTGAGGCTTGGGGTTTATGGGTGCTTGGGATCCCAAAATACCAACACTCCAGGTTCTGACAAATGAATTCGACTCAAACTTTGTCTCAGTCAAAGAAAAGCAAAGCTTATTAAAGATTCACCATAATGGTTAGACTCTTAAGGAGCCTGAGCACTTCTGATGCTTGTATTGACAAGCTGACCAGATTGAATCTCAGCTAGAATGAATCTCAGAGCACCTTCATGGAGGCAAGATGGACTGAGGGACTGTGGGAGGGATCTAGGAGTGATCTAGTAGTCTGGGGTGATAGGAGGAGGGGTCCAGGGAGGATCTTAATGGGATAGAGGTCAGACTTCCAGAACCAAGAGAATGGGATTATGATGGAATCAAGGGTGGGAAACAGACAATGGAGGGCTAGGCTAAGATTAAGGGCAACAGAAATTTAATCATAGTGATAATGGGAGGCTTATGGCCTCACACCCCGGACAGATCCAGTGGGAAGATTCAAAGAGAGTTCAAGGGGATTCCCAGTGTCAAAATAGTTACATG
This sequence comes from Petaurus breviceps papuanus, assembly GCF_028583685.1. NCBI lineage: Eukaryota > Metazoa > Chordata > Mammalia > Diprotodontia > Petauridae > Petaurus > Petaurus breviceps. Next base: position 6,495,057 of record NW_027185712.1, read on the forward strand.
ATTTCATTGACAGTCATTACCCAGAACATATATAGGATAAAAGGCTACAAATGGTGAGAGTCATCCAAGGCTGAGGCTTGGCTGGGTATAATCTGTAATATAAGAGGGTTGGTGAATCAAGAGAAGAGGACAGTGTGTAGGCTTTCCTCACTCTAGATTCAACACTATTCATAGCTATGATTTATCAATCATTCCATAAGAGCATAAGGATATTACCTCTCAACATAGATAATATGCACCCTAGATGAATACTGTTGTTGATGTGTATACTCCTTTGAACCCAGGAAGCCTAACAGTACAAAATCTTAGGTTTGCCTTTAGTTGACTTATAGAGGGCTAACTTCAATTTGACCTGAGAGCTGAATTCAAAAGAACTAATATCAAAGTAAGAATATAATGAAATTTGCCATAATTAAAATCAAGATTTTTATCCTAAAAATCTCATTCCTCCAAGAAAAGATGAAAAGAATCTTAGGAAACACATGTGCACATTCACAGAATCTTCAAAGAGACAGTAGGGGAAAAATAAATGAAGTAAAAGCCAGCAAGAGAAGTTTGACCGTGGATTCTCTTTTCCCAGTAGCACAGGCTTTCTTCTATGTGTCATACACAAGTTAGCAAATTCAGTTCCAGAATCAATCAGCAGGAATACAGTGGAAAAAAAGACTGCATAATCTCAGATACATGTACAAAGACATGCTTAATTTCCAATTATCAAACAACCGAGATACAAAGAGTGAGATCATATAGCTAGTCAGTCCTTTTATCTTCTAGCAGGCAATGGACACACACCAATCATCGTAACAACTCAGCAATGTGTTGAAGTTTTTTTTTTTTAATTTGAAGACACTTAGGGATAGCTGTAGGTAGTCAAATGATCCATAGGTTTCACATCTTTCTAATACTATTGTACTTCAGAGCAGTCACAAAAAAGGAATTGTGAAAATCATAAAATTTAGAATTAGAAGGTCACTTAGTGCAACCCCACAATGAATTGAAGAAGGGTCCTTCTGCAAAATTCCTGCCAGGTTGAATACCTCCAGGAACAGAAGGGTCACTATCTCTTGAAATGACCAATTCCATTGTTAAATAGTCTTTATTGTTGGAAAGTTCATTCTTATGCTTTCTTGTAACATTGTATTCCCTGTAACTCCCAACCATTGGTCCTCTGGTCTAATATAGGTCTAATCTCTCTTCTACTGATACTATGATACTTAAATGGATTTGTGATCTCATCAAGGTACATAGTATGGCCACCAAAGCCAACTGAAACCTATTCATCCCTCTCATTCTCAGTGACTCTTGTCTATGTCCTCTTGTAAATCCTTCATAAGGGGGTCTTACATGTTCCTCATCATCCACAACCAAGTCATGTGAAACAATTCCACAATATTTCTGATATTTGTGCCTTCCTTTCCACCCACAACTGCATCCACTCAAGTTCAGGAACTCATTCGCACCTGCCTAAACTATCAGAACACTCTCTTAACCTGCTCTTCCTGATTCCTAATCTCTTCCCTTACCCAAAGCATTTTTCTCTCAACCTGAGGCATTTTTCTCTCAATCTACAATTCCATCAATGTAGGGAAATCCCATTACGGAAACTCTCCAGAGATGCAGAAGGTCAACTTGTCTGTTACATTTTCCTTGAGGCACTGATAAATTAAGTGACTTAATCATGGTCACACCCCTGGACTTTATCATAAGTAGTACTTGCACCTAGGTCTTCCTGATATTAAAGTCAGGCCTCTATGCACTACACCATGCTTCCTTCCTCCCTTACAGTCTTACAAATAATTCTTCTTAACAGATCTGACCTTGTGGTTTTGCTGCTAGAAAAGCTTTAGTGACTATACATTATCCACAGGATAAAATAAATCTCTTAGCATGGCATGGAAAGTCTTTCATGATCTGGATCAAACCTATCTTTTCAGCCTTATCTCATACTCTCCTTCATGCAATCTATTTTCTAGATAAACCACACTATAAGTCATAAGCCAATGTTGGCCCATACTCTTCTGATTCAATGCAAACCATCCTAGATTTCAATCCCTCACTATCTCTATTCATAAGATCACAAATTTAAAACTGAAGTGGACCTTTGAATGAATCTAGTCCAGCCCTTTCATTATAAAGAGGAGGAAACTGTTGTTCAGAGAGGTCTATATTATCCAACTCTGCTAGGTTCCATTCAATAATTCTCATACAAAATGTAAAATTATTGGCAAGAATAGAAATTTCAGTAGCAAAGAAGATTTACTGTATAAATGTCATCCTTCTGATCAGGAAGAGACTGACTGTGCCAACAGTAATCTGATATGACCTGCCTGATGCTAGAGAAATTTCTGTGTCCTAATACAAACTAAAACCTTTCTTATCCAAGGAGTCTGATGTCCCAGACAAAGGTCACTCAAGACCAGCTTTCAGTTCTAGACCATTCATAGCCAGCTTCTCCCTTTATACTATTTTCTAAATAAGCATGGCATTTGAACACAACAACCAATCTTCCTGAAGGTAAATATGTTGTTTCATAAAGATAAACATATGTTGTTGCAGAACATTTTGGCATGCATACTTCAAAATACTCTTGGATCAAAAAATGTGTATACAGCATGATGATAAACAGGCATTCATTTTAAACACTGGCAAGGTTAGACAGAGCTTATATCTATGACACCAAGATCACATAGATCAAGTGATAGAATCAGATTTTGAACCTGGATCCTCATTTAAAATATTACACTCTTTCTATTATACTGCAGTGCCTCTAAGCCACACTAAATGTTTGTGTATGAGTAAATAATAATTGATAAAGATGACAGAATGAAAAAATGTTCAAAGAGATGTTATAAATCATCTGGCATAAAACCTTCATCTTACAATTTGGGAAACTGAAGTCAAGATGAAATAAATGGAATGATTAGATGTGGTTCTGTTGTGAAATCCATTGCTTTTCCCAAAGCCTAGCCCCTCCTCCATGAGGTCTTCCCTGAATCTTCCTGTCCATGATCTGGAAATTCTACTTCTTTAAAGCAAATAAGAGAGGTGGCTAGGTAGCACAGTGAATAGAACACAGGCCCTGGAGTCAGGAGGATCTGAGTTCAAATCTGACGTCAGATACTTGACACACTAACCTTGTGACTTTGGGCAAGTCACTTAACCCCAAATGCCCTCCAAAACACAAAAAAAACAAAAACAAGAAAATAAGGGCCTTTGTCACTGGGGCAAGCCTACCTGGTGTTTATTCTCTCTTCCAAAAGGATACTGGAGCTTCAGGGACATTTGTATGACCCTGGTTCCTGGTTGTCAAGGGACACAAACTGAGCTAAATGGAAAAAGGGAAAGGGAACCATTATTTATCACCAGCTTCAGAGTCTTTGAGCATCAGTTGTTGACAAGGTTTGGGACTTGGGGAACAGGGTTTCCTATAAAAATGAAATAAAATAGAATCGGAATTCATCTGCCTACCTTAGCTAGGATTAAGTATTGGGCACCTTCTACTGGAATGGTAATTTAGAGAAGTCTCCTTGCTGCTGAAGTGGCACTCTAATGGAGGCTTTGAAATGTGGAGCAGGTGTGTTAACTCTCTAGAGGTACCTGGAAATCTCCATTTAAAAACATTCACCTGAGGCAGTAGCAATAATTTTATCAAGGGGACAAGAAGACCTTTTAGAGCAATTGCCTGGGAGAGTGGCAACAGCAGATTAGCTTAAACAGATGATAGCTTCTGAAGAGTCTAGTTTCCCACCTTAGTGGGTTAGGGTAAGGAGGCAGAGCAGGGCAAATAAACCTTAAGCATCCTGAACCAGGTCAAGGAACAATCAGAAGCAAATCCAAGGAGAACCAAGCAAAGATTATAATAGATGACTAACACTACCCTTACATTGCTCAAACAGAGTGATTCTTTAACTGAATGGCATAACTATTAAATGTATGTTAATGAAATTGAAACTGTGTAAGTGGTTGTATCACACTGTTGGTACAACATTTAAACTGTAATCTCCTTGAGGGCAGGGACTCTGTCCTATCTAAGCTTTGTATTTCTTCCAGTGTTCAAAAAAAAGTTATTCTTTTTTTTTTAAAGCAATAGGGTTTAAGTAATTTGCTCAAGGTTACACAGCCAGTTATTTCTGGGTGTGGTGCAGAGTATCTGAGCCCAGATTTGATCCCCAGGTCAACCTGACACTGGGGCCAGTGCTCTTACTCGCTGAGCCACCTGGCAGCCCCAAAAGTGTTATTATTACAATAAGATCTCAATCAGGTAGCACAGCAAGTAAGAGCACCGGCTCCAGTGTTGAGAAGACCTGGAGATCGAATCCCAGGCTCAGACACTTAGCACCCACCCAGAAACACCTGGCCATGTAACCTTGAGCAAGTTACTTAACCCCAATTGTTTAGGGGCGGCCAGGTGGCTCAGCGAGTAAGAGCACTGGCGCCAGTGTCGGGATGACCTGGATCAAATCCAGGCTCAGATACTCAGCACCACACCAAGAAATAATAACTGGCTGTGTAACCTTGAGCAAGTTACTTAACCCCAATTGCTTAATAAAAAAAAAAAAACAATAAGATCTCAATAAAAGAATGGTCAACTAAAACAATGTATTCAACTTCAAATTTTATACTTGTTTTAAGTTTATGCCACTAATCTTTTATATTAATCTATACTCTGAGAACAGAGACTGACTTTGAATCCTCAAAGCCTAAAATAATGCCTAAAACTACTAGGTGCTTAATAAATGTTTATTGATTGACAGTCTCTAAATCTTTGTTCCTCTTCACAAGAGAGGTTAATCCAGTTAAATATTCATCTGTACAAAGGAAAACAAAATAGCTTGAGGTACTTCAAACATCCTCAAGTGGTCCCTAGACAGCAGGTTAGAGATGTTTGAATTGCATCACATTGTTCTGTCTCCAAAAAGAACTGCTTTCAACCTTGGTCTGCTCCACTTAGCCTGGACAAAGAAAATCAATTGTTTGGCTATAAATGCACGTTTTTGAGAGATGGGACCTGTTCTGCAAATTAGAGTCTTAAAGACTTGCCTAATAAATAATAACCCCTATTTAAAATCATACTGTTAACTCTGTCCTAGAAGTTCAGTTTATTGTGGTCATCTTGAATTTTTTATTTTATTACTTATAACATGAATTGTTTTTTCTAGCTGTGATCATAAGAAATTCTATGTAGAAAATAGTTATTCAGTCTATTGTAGTCTATAGGCTTACAGAAGAGTTGACCAATTGCATAGTTATTTTTCACAATAGTGATGCAGTTTGGGATTGCTGGGAACCCTGAAATATTAGGGTACAGGGTACAGAGTACCTGGAATTAATTCAGGCACTCAAACCTTCTTCCAGTTAAGTAAGAAGGTGTATTATAATGCTGATAGAAGCAGGCAGAGTTCTTAGTGAATCTGCAACTTAGTGGGGTGAAACTGATGCTTATATACAAAAGGAACAATGAAAGAATGTAGATGAGATTAAGAGTGGAAAATAGGGGCAGCTAGGTGACACAGTGAATAGAGCACCAGCCCTGGAGTCAGAAGGACCTGAGTTCAAATCCAGCCTCAGACACTTGACACAAAACTAGCCATGTGACCTTGGGTAGGTCACTTAACCCCAATTGCCCTGCCTCCCCCCTCCAAAAAGAAAAAAAAAGTGGTAAATAGTCTGGGAAGGGTCAGGTGTAAGCAGTGAAAGGACTAAAAAGAAGGCTAATTGGGTGATTAGATGGGATTAAGGAGTGGTCTCCATATGCCTGTAGACTGGGGTGGGCCAGTTGCCTTGGACACAGGCCAGTTATCTGGGCTGCTGAAATGTATGGGAAAATTCAGGGACTGGGTTGCTATCAAAGAAATGATCCTTTCCTTTTAGGGATCCAGGTCCCATTACCCCATCAATAATATGTCTATGTATGTATGTACATATATTGTAGGTATATGCATGTATTATGTGTGTGCACATATATACACATTAGTGTATGTGTAAATTATAGGTGTATGTTCTTACTCATACACACATATACACAACCAATACACACATTTGACAGTGCCGATGCAAAACAAAAATAATTAGTCCTTCTCATCATGATGTTTACACATTTGAAAACTGACTATTCCACATCACAACCTTGTTTCACTCTAATACTTCCCTCCAAAGTAACACTGGAACATTTGCCAATATTCTTCCAGTGTGGGTGTTCAATTAGCTGAAAATCCACTCAACAGTACCATTATCTCATCCACACTTCACCTTTGTAACATAGTATGGAACACTACCAAATGCTTTTCTGATAATAATAACATCTACTTCCCACCCTTGAACCTATCAAAATATCCATCCACCTTTGAATTGGCCTAGCCCACCATTGTTCGTAGTCTCCAGGTGGCCTCCCACCCTTAATCACTCTTGACCTCATTAACTCCTCCTGAAGACCCTCCCCAAACTCCTCCCCTATATCACCCCTAGATTCCTCCCACAACCTTCTGTATTTAAGACCCCATCCTGTCTTCACGTTTGTGACAGCGCCATAGAATGCCATGTGGGTGAAGGGTGGGAAGTAGATGAACAATGGAGGGCTAGGCTAGTAACTAGGATAGAGTTAGTATCTAGCAGTTAGTAACTAGGCTAGAGGTCTGGACCCAGCCACAATGTAAGGCTCATTGCCTCATGCAAATGCCTCAGTGTCCTTCTGCCACATCAAAATCCCATGATTATCTACTTCATCAAGCGTTTCCTGATCCCTCCAGTTTTCTCTCTCCCAATGCCCCATACTACTTTATGTACACCTTATTGTACTATATTCTGACATGTACAAAATCTAACTCTCTAGTGGAATTTGTGAGGAAATTTTAGACCCTTGTAGAATCAGTGGGTAACATAACTCTGCCAACCTCGTGTACCATGTATGTCTCTGCCACGCATATAGGGGTCTCATTCTATCTTCTGTCTTCAAAGGTTGCTTGTTTGTTTATTTTTTAATTGCCTTGGAGCCAAAAATGACTCACCACCCAAGCATCTCCAGCTAAAAATGTCAAGTTCACTCTCAGCCTAGGGAATTTTTGAGCTCATAATTGCTTTCACAAAAGGAACAGCAAACAAGTCTAGGGATATCTGCTATTATTTCCAGGAGGATTATAAAAGTAACAAAATTTGGCTTTTCTCAGTCTCAACTCAACAAAATATCACTCATCTCCAAAAGGGGAATGCCCTTTCTCTTTTATGTATGTGCACATTAAGCAAAATATAGTCATTTTGGGTTTTTAGTTTGCTTTGGTCAACAGGTTTTGTCATATTTTAAAGGTATAAAAGTAAAGCTAAACTTTTAGGAAAGAATTAAAACTTCCCAAGCACAACAACCCTCCCCTCCCAGCTTCCTTTGAAACAGTCTGTCAGGGATGAATGGAAAAAAGGAGATGCAGAGAATAAATAATCCACATGACTTTCAGCTCCCCTCCCCTTGAGGCAGGGAAAGGGAAGGGAAAAAAAGATGTTACTATTTTTTTCCTTCTGCTTAATTCAGCAGTATACATCTCACTTGGTTTATAGATCAGGCTCGGATCATTCGTTGTCCTCATGTCAGGTAGGCCAGTGGCCAGAGCTCTGGGCCTAGAGTCAGGGAGATGAATTCAAATTTGACCTCAAGATTTATTAGCTGTGTGACCTCAGGCAAGTCATTAACTTCTGTTTGCCTCAGTTTCCTCAACTGAAAAATATGTATGATAGTGCCTATCTCACAGAGTTGTGAGGATTAAATGAGATAATATTTGTAAAGTATTTACTCAGTACAGTGTCTAACACATGGTAGACACTATATAAATGCTATATACTATTGTTATTATTCGACTCCTGACTATCCCAATGGCTCAACTTAGCAGTCTCTCCTAGTGACTCTCCTGCTCTCCACATGACTCCTTTCTTGTACCTTCCTACTTGCTAGAGCTCACTGCTTTTTCATCCTACATTCAACTTCTACCTCAAGGTCAGACTGAGGAACTTGAAAAGTTTCACATGCCCACCATAAGCATTAGGTCAACCTGAGGCTCTCAAGGCTTCTAAGTTTAAATCCCCTATGTTGAGGACCAAAGATAATGTAAGACTTTTTCATTTTTATAACTACTACTAGATTTCAGGAAACATGAAGGCAGGAAGTAACTGTGGATTAGTTATCATTGTGGTCCCCAAAGCATTTAGGCCAGGGCCTTAAACATCTGTCACCTGATTAATCTCTGTTGATTTAAAGCCGTTTGACGGGACAAGAAAACTTATAGCCAAGAACATGCCTATCTGTTACCGAGCTGAAGTACGGATTTGGTCTGTGGTTAGGAATAATTTGCCTCAGAAAAGGATGGAACAGAGATTGAACCTATGACCTTGGCCTCATTAGCACTAGGTTCTTGCCAACTGAGTTAATGGGCCAGACAACGAGGGCCTGTTGTCAGGAGGGCTCCAGGGAGCCTTTTGGCAGACACACTGAGATCAATGTGTTGTCTCTGATACATTAGTCTCTAATGTGACAGTGTTCCCAAGGAACATCTGGGAGGCTTAGGGACACAGCACCAATTCCTCCAAGAGGCCAATACTAAAAATAGATTCCTTTTCCTTCTGTGAGGTGTCACTTTGAATCTTTACCACAATACACATTGCCTCAGATCTGATTGAAAATAAGGCCACATAACTCAAGACCTGAGCCCAGACAACCTTGGGGTTCCTGACATCCTGTCCAATAATTATATCAATTTACAAAAATTAAGGTAAGTTGGCCACAAAGTGTTCTCCAGCAAAGGGACGGTCAGTGTTAACTGCTGAGGGGAATAGTGAGGGGGGGAGGGAGCATCGATGCTGTCAGAGAGAGATTAGACAATAATGGCTTAAAATATTGATGGAAATATTGAAGATCCATTTTAAGTGTTTCCTACACAGGAAATCAAAAGTAGGACATTTAATATATCACCACTGACCTGATTCTTTCATCCCATTCCTGTCATTTTGCCTTTATACAGCTACCTCACCTTTTTCTTCTTTGTCCGAAAGAAGAAGAGTAAAAGTATTTTCAGTAGGAAAACAGATTCCTTCCTGAACTGATGTCTCCAAATTGTGGACCTCATCATTATTTAATACTATGAAGGAGGAGGGTCAATCTGGATCCATGGATATAATCTCAACATATACAATATCACTAGACCATTTCTGTCAGGTTGTTCCCTTATTCTATTATGTGATGACCGATTAACCTCAGCCAGCACAAAGAACTTCTAATCTAGATAAAAAGACAAGACATAGAGCTGTTAAGGAACAAAAAACAACTCAAAACAAAATATAATCAGTCAAACAAGAAGCATTTATTCGAACCAATTATGTGCAAGGCACCAGTAATATAAAAACAAAAATGAAAACTTTTGTTCTTAAAGAATTAAGTGCCTGTGATGCTCTAATTCATTCATCCTACACTTCTCTGCTCCACTTGAATATTTTCAAGAGAATATAGGAGCACCCAGTCCAGTTAGTATCTTGGTTTAGGGATTTGTTGTTCTTTATATCCACCTAGTAAAAGAAACACTCACCCCCAGCCTCAGAAAAGTAAGGTTCTCCATTCTGAAAGCGATTCAAGATAAGGGCTTTTTACATCCAATTTAGAACAGAATGAAGGAATGAAGGCTGATAGTTACAAGGAATGAGAAGAAAATTGGACAGCTTTAAGACATAATTGTCATATCGCTCAGTTGTTTAGTCACATCCAACTTTTCATGACCCTGTGGACCAAAGTACACCAATACTGTCCATGGAGTTTTCTTGTCAAAGATACTGGAGTGGTTTGCCATCTCCTTCTGTAGTGTTAAGAAATAATACAGGGGGCGGCCAGGTAGCACAGCAAGTAAGAGCACCAGCTCCAGTGTTGGGATGACCTGGGGATCAAATTTGGGCTCAGATACTTAGCACCACACCCAGAAATAACTGGCCCTGTAACCTTGAGCAAGTTACTTAACCCCGATTGCTTTAAAAAAAAGAAATAATACACAGTCTTACTACAAATCAAAATAAGCAGAAATAAAAGAATAGAGGCCACAATAACTAAGATGATACTGAGAAAGCTGAGGATGAATAGACAGTCAAATAATTCCAATGAAGACTTGGAGGCTCAGAAATATTGATATGAGAAAACTCCATTGAAATGTAAATAATCACTGAGAGGTAAGTTGTGGTGTAGTGTTAAAAGGTGGTCCCAGGTCATGAAGACTTAGTAGGTTCAAGTCCTGTTTCTGATCCCTATGTACGATCCTTAACCTCTGAGTGACCTCAGGCAACTCTTTAAGAGTCAGCCTGAATTGGTAGAGGGAGTTTCCCCGTGAAGACACCCTTGTATCATTGAAATCATAGGTCTGGCCCAAGAATGCTTATTAAACAAATTCAGTTGTTTACATTGAGGTTCAATGTTAAGTTTTTAATAAAACTTTGTAAAAAAGAAAAATGAAGACCTATAAAGGAGAGACAAAGGAGGCCACTGTGATAATTGCATGTTTATACACTTATTGTGTTACTGTCTGTTCTTATTATTTAACTTTTGCAGTAATTATGCCTCAGAGCTAAAGACAACAGCTGCTCTACTACTAGGGGTACTCAGGGAGGGGTTATAGCCAAACTTCTGCTAGCATTAAAAATAAAAGTCAGTTCTCATGGCAACAGAAGAGTCAACTGAAGTATATCTCACCTAGATTTTTCGTCTCTGCTCTGTGGCTCTCTTTGCTTGTTCCTTCAATGACCTTGATTTTGACTTGAGAGGCAGCAGTATAAAGTGTTGCCACTGCAACTGAATCCCTGTACAACCACATATTCACTGAGAATCAGAGAACTTAAATGACTTGTCCAAGGTAATATTGCCTATTCTAGGATTGTAATGCAAAGTTAACAATCATTAAATACTTATTAATTAGGTTACCGTGGGTAATCATTTTATTTCTCTAACCTTCATTTTCCTATCACTAAAAAGGGAAATGAGGGATTAATAATCCCAGTAACATTTGACCTCACAGAGTTGTTTTGAGACTCAAAGATAATATGCCAAAAGTTTGAACCATGTTTGTTTGGTCATACATGATTGCATTATTTCAGGGAGCTAGCCCCACCCCATGAAAACTCTCCAATCCAACATGCTCTTCAGGTTATACAGAGTGGCTTGGAGTCTTGCTCAGGTCATTTAGCCAGTATATATCAGAGTCAGCAGACAAACTCATACAGGGCTGACTCTCCACCACTTCACACACTGCCTTTCTTTGTAAACCCTATACCAGTTATTACAATCTGACCCATAGATCAGCATTCACCTCTGTCCTTCTTTTAATTCTGCCCCATTTTAACCACCCACTGGAATTGTCTCCAAGGGGATTTGCAATCATGAATCACTTTTGCCCTGTCAATACCATTATTTCCATTCGTTGCCCTGTGAGGTTTCCCATGTATCTTTGTGATTAGATAACAGGTAAAATTGACACTAGCTAGTTAACTATTCTTTCTGACTGAGTTAGGATTCATTAGTCAACCCTGAAAGGCCAAATAGACTCTGCCATCTTAGGTGGGAACAAATGCCTTGTATACCTAACTAGATTGTAAATTCCATGAAGGCAGGGATTGTGAGTCTAATTTTTAAATGTCTATCAGGTTATGGATCTTGCCATAGATGTTCTCCCATGTTGCAAGGTTTGATGCAGCTTACACAAGGGACATCTGGAGTACCTGACCATGCCTAGAAAACTCCTTCTTCAATTTGAGCTCTGTTCCTAACTCATTCTTGAAAATGTTGAATATTTTTGTTGAGCAAACAGATTTCTTTTTTTATGACTTGACTGATACCAATTCTCAGAATGTCACAGAACAAAGTTATTTCTGTTGTTACATCCTTCATGGAATGAAGTTTTTTCTTTTGTGTATCAAATGATTTTGATGTTTGCATAGGGAGACATCTTGTTGAAATGTAATGGTTAAGGCAGTGTTTTTACTTAACTAAATCAAATACTTTCAAAAGAAAAAAAACAAACAATAAGCAGACTAGGTGCTTTATTCTCTACATCTTTAGTCATTTGAGCAATGGCAAAGATGTGGGATACCATGGACTACCAAGTCTATCTGATTTTAACCAAATGCTTCATTAAGAATGTCCTTGATTCATGCATATATTATTTTCATAAACATTTTGTGTAGATGGAAAAATAGACATACCAGTAGTTACTAATATTTATTTTCTAGGTTATAATTTTTTGTTCCAAGATTTTTTTTTTCTCTCTCTCATGTCTTTAATGTCTTCCCCTCCTTCAGATACCTTGTAAATCTAGCCATCAATGTATTTACAACTATGTCTCCCCAGCATAGAACTCCTCTAGATATTATTGGTATAATTTACTCAATTCTGTTCTTTATAAGGCCATTTCTACTTCCTCTAAAAGCACATCTGAGACTATGATATTAGAGAACAAGTGTAGTAACTTTACTGTTCTTGATACCCTGCATCCCCCCAAAAAAGAATGAAAGTTTTTTTTATATATATAAAAATCTTTTCAAATCTTTTTTTTTTTACTTCTCTGGTTTGTCATTCTTCCATTTTCATCCTTAAATGCCCTTACTATGACTTTGCACATGTAGATTTCATGTCAAAATTTATTCAAGCTTGTTTTACTTTCCACTCCTCTTTTTCCTTGGGGGGATGGAGTGGGGTGGAAGGAATGGTGGTGTGTCTTATACTCATCATTCTTCACTGTGAGATTTTATAAATGATTTCCTATTCTAAACTGGCGTTGCTGTTGACATCCCTCTCCCTCTGCTTGTCAAATAAGGCAAATGTTTGCTGACTAATGCATTCTTAGGCTCCTTTTATCACCTTCTTATGGCAACTCATTTACATCAGTTAAACTTCTATGTGAAATTATTGCAGTACATATATGTTCTTTCTTCTTTCCCTCTTCCAATTTATTTCATCAATAACAAATTTCCATTGAATATAGTAAAGTTTCTTTCATTGTTCACTGTATCTTTTTCATTTTTTCTTCTAACAATATTTATTTTAATCTTCAGCTAATCAGTAATGTCATTGTAAACAAACAAATGATTCAGGGTTCGCTTCAACTACATTGAAAAGTTAATGTATATGTGTTAAAATGTAATGAATTTTAATTGGTCATTTTATTTGATATTCACCATGCCCCTGAGCCTACTGAATTTTTTTATGAAGTATTCATGATATATAGTTGTGATGCTTTTGTATTTTAGTTTCTTCCTTTTCCTTATTTATGGTCTCCAATATTAGAGTCAGTGTGATAAAGTAGGTAGAGAGATTCAGGAAGAACTGAGTAGGAAGCAGGAAGAACTGAGTTCAAAACTCCACTCATATACATTTAGGATGCTAACTAAGCCAGTTAAGCTCTCATTACTCTTTGTAACTTTTTAGCATTTTGAGTTTCACAACAGACACTACGATGCATTGGCAAATGCATCTACTTCTAAACTGTAACATCAGTTTAGAGTAGGAATTCATTTGCAAAATCTCAGAGAGAAGAATAATGAGCATAATGACCATTCCTCCCACCCCCCCAAGAAAAAAGAGGAGTGGAAAGTAAAACAAGCTTGAAGAAAGTTTGACATGAAATCTAGATATGCAAAGTCATAGTAAGGGCATTTAAGGATGAAAATGGAAGAATGACAATCCAGAGAAGTAAAAAAAAGATTTGAAAATATTTTATATATTAATTTTACATATAATAAATGTATATGATAACTTTATATATTAAAAAATATATATTTCCTTGCCAAGAAATCCCTGCACTGATGAAATCACAGTCATTAAAAAAATATCCAACACATTTTCCACCATCATTACCTAGTCTTACTTTTGCATTGAAGTCACTGAGTATTAAATTAGATATTGACCTATTTGCAAGGGTCTTATTGAGTTCTTCATAGAATTTCTCTACTTTTTCATTCTCTGCATAAGTCCTTCATAAATTGCAACCCCACCACTGCCAAAAAAAAAAGCCAAACCCACTCATGATGAACACTGTAATATGAGATAACCAATTGTCTCATGAAATCAGGTTTTCATTACTTTCAGGACACATTGTAAAACTGATTCTGTCAACTGTTTTACTTGTCTCTTCAAGGAGAGCCTGTGAGCCATCCTTCCGTTTAATTACACCCTTCTTCTTATGGATCAATTTACAGGGAGAATTTTAAGAGTGATACAATTCCATTCCTCTACTGATATGTTTACTCAAAGATCACTGGATAAGATTATAACATATAGAATATCAACAACTAAGTTAAAGTTTATTGTAGTCTAAAATATGTCTGATTCTTTGTATATTCTGCCTGCATTTCTGTCACTGAGTTCATCACTAAAGAACTCAGAAGAGGAATACACAGTACTGAGGACCATTTGGACTTTCTCTTTGTTTCATGGATTATACCGGTTCAAGAATTCATAACCAAGTGACTAGATGGTTATGGCCTTGTGATAATGAGCCTCTCTGTGCTTAGCTAGAATGGTCCTTAGGAAGTAGACTCAATCCAGTGATTCCATAGCAGATCCTCTTAAGCATGGTAGAATATATCAGAACTTGTATAGACTCCACCTAGGGTCACCTACCGCCACAGCATGAAGACACATTGAGATAGGATTTTGTGAAGCAGTATTTGTTATCTAGTAACAATAAACAACTAATTCATACAGCACTTTAAGATCTGCAAAGTACTTTGCATATATTATCTCACTTCATTGAATTATCTCTTACTATTACCTAGCTTTGTCTTGTATATTCATCTTAGGGCTCCAAAAGAGGTCAATGACTTACTTAATATCATATGGTGACT
>NW_027185712.1:6524906-6634341 GCF_028583685.1 Petaurus breviceps papuanus
AATGTGCCCATAAACAAAATTAATTTTCCTTCTTAACCAACACAAATATAGAAATAAAATAGTACTCACCTTATCCAGATGCTAGCTTTCTAGTAACCATAATCACCCAGAATATAGTTAAGAGCCAGTAGGTAATGAAAGTCTCTGCCTGTTAGCAGCTAAAATTGTTATCAAAAGGTTCATAAGCTGAAGCCCATGTGTTTTTTTTTATTTTGTTTATTTGTTTTTGTTGGAGAGGGACTTGGACCATCCCTCATTATCTTCTGACTCTTCATTTACAGCAATTTTAGTTGCAGGGAAGGTTATTTTTTCAGTCTGCAATGGATTAAAAAATAGTATGGTGGTGGTGTGTGTGTGTGTAAAACATAGTATAGTAGGTGTGATGAAAAAATCTGCTAGTTTTCGAGTCAGAGGATCTATTTAATTGTCTAATCTCTGGTCACTTGCCACCTCTGTGATGTTGGACAACTCAATTAGCCATGATAGATCTCATTTCTACATGTATAAAAATAAGAAAGTTAGACAAGGTGACTTCTAAAGTCTCTTTTTTCTCTAAATCTTCAATCCTATAATCTAAAAGATAGAGGAAGTGGGGCACACATAGATGCAATGCAAGAGGCAAGCACATAGCTGGTACTGAGATACAACAAAGGAAATCAGAAAAATAAAAATAAATACAAAACAAAAATAAAATAGCATAATAAACCAAGAAGCAACAAAAACAACACCCCCCCAAAAAAAATTATGGTGGGGCTATACAGTGTAGGAATGAAAAGTCCTATGCATCTCAATTGTCTGTGAGGACAATCCTCTATATTGTGGCCAAGTATGATAATGGCTGTCTGTAAAGATAAAGCTTAAATTATGCTGGGATATGTTATATTATATTTAACTTCCTCTGCTTAAGAAGGTAGGAAATTGTGCAATATAAGATATAAATCCAGAAAATTAATATTGGGACAGTATCAAGCAATACTTGTAAATATTCAAATGTATTTTAAATAACCAATAAAACAATAAAACTCCATTTATGAATTCATTGAACATGATGCTCAATCACGGCTTCCTCTGCAGCCTCCAGTGAGCTACTGTCTCCCAGTTAAGACTTGAGGCAGCATGGTGCAGTGGAAAATGTACTGGTTCCAAAATCATCAGACTTGAATTTGAATCCCTTCTTGGACATGTACTACCTGTCTGTAATGGGAATGTAAATTTTAAAGATCTTCCCTGCTCCTAGGCTAAAGTGCACCTGGAGCCTGGGGTAGGAGGCTTGTTTTTCAGTAGATACTTTTTGATTGGCCAGTGGATCAATAAGGTTGTTACATTCTCTGAGCCAGGAGAAGGCTATATAAGCCCTGATGTGTAGCTTTGTTTTGGGGCTCACTTTGAGAAGTGTTCTGTGATTTGATCAGATGAAACTCTGGAAGCCGTTGTCCAGAGCCCCCGGCTTTGAAACCCAGATGTTGTTTGGTATGGATGTAATGGTTGGACAGTTTGGAAATCTGTCTACTTGATCTGTTTCTGTCTTGATAATTCTGTCTGTATATTCTGAAGTTCGGGGTGCTGACCTTTTTCCCCTGAACTAGGTAAACGATACATATTTGACTGATTAAAGTAAGCTTGTTAACCCATTTTGAGTTGCTTTCCTTTAACAAAGCAGATCTAAGAACCTGTGTTGGCAGCAAACCCTGGGGACGCTTGGGGTGCTTGCTGCTATACTGTCCTATAGCTGGACTCTGAATTTAGAAAGTGCCAGGCTCTAGGGGAGGCTAGGTGGCGCAGTGAGTAAAGGCCCAACCCCGAAGTCAGGAGGACCTGAGTTCGGATCCAGCCTCAGATACTTCACACATACACACACACACACACACACACACACACACAACTAGCCGTGTAACCTTGGGCAAGTTATTTAACCCCAATTGCCCTGCAAAAGGCAAAAAAAAAAAAGTGCCAGGTTCACCTTGAGAATTAATCCCAGAAGCCTCTAAGCTTCATGGGTCTCTCCATTTTCTCTAGAGGTAGGTAGTAGAAAAGAGCACTGACTCTGGAGTCAGAAAACCTGGATTCAAATCCTGTCTCTCACACTTGCCATCTGAATAACCTTAGGTAAATGATTTAACCTTACCAGGCTTTAGTTTTATAAGATTGTATAATTAGAGCTATAAGGGGCATTAGAGACCATTAAACCCAATCCATCATTTTGCAGATAAAATAAATAAGGAGTAGAATCTAAGTGACTTTTACAGGGTTATAAGGTTAGTATCTGAGAAAAGATTTTAACTCAGGTCTTCCTTAATTCAATCTCAGCATTTCATCCACTGTGTAAAATAAGAGGACTGGGATTTGGGGTGGGGGTGGGGGTGAGGTACAGGATTGGATTCAGAAAATTTAAGATCCTTTACAGCTTTAGACATATGATCAAAAAATATTGTTACCTCTGGGTTGTACCAGGGGCTGTTGACTAAACGAGTTAAATGGAGTGAGGATAGCATTAGTTTAAGAGGATAATCAAAGCATCTCTCCCTGGAGGGACACATCCCATGGTATTGAGGGGCCCAGGCCCCAAGTTCAGGCTACTTTCTGCAACAAATGTGCTCTATACCAATGTAAAGGGGCATGGGTCTTTGGTTAGTCCCTATAATAGGAATGTAAATTTAAAGCTCTTTCCTGCCCCTAGGCTAAAGCGCACCTGGAGCCTGGGGTAGGAGGCTTGTTTTTCAGTAGATACTTTTTGATTGGCCAGTGGGTCCAAAAGGTTGTTACATTCTCTGAGCCAGGAGAAGGCTATATAAGCCCTGATGTGAGGCTTTATTTTGGGGGCTCACTTTGAGAAGTGTTCTGTGATTTGATATGGTTTCTGGGAAGCCGTTGTCTGGAGCGCCGCCCCCCCTTCCCCGGCTTTGAAAAACCCAGATGTGGAAACCCAGATGTTGACTGGGTATGGATGTAATGGTTGGACAGTTTGGAAATCTGTCTACTTGATCTGTTTCTGTCTTGATAATTCTGCCTGTATACTTTGAAGTTCGGGGTGCTGACCTTTTCCCCTGAACAAGGTAAACGATATATGTCTGACAGATTAAAGTAAGCTTGTTAACCCATTTTGAGTTACTTTCCTTTATCAAAGCAGATCCAAGAATCTGTATGGGCAGCCACCCTGAGGACGCTTGGGGTGCCTGCTGCTACAGTCCCCCATGGATTAATCCTATCATGAGGGTTTGTTAATTAATTATTTAAGAAATTACTGCTTTTGTTCTTCTCTTACCCTCTTTCAAGTATGATGGAACTCTATAGGTTTTCCTGTGGACTTCTAGCAGGGGAGAGGATGGCACTGTCCTTCTCTTCCCACTCCCCAGCAGTGGCTATGGAAGCTATGACAGGGAAAGCATTTGTGTAGGTGGTCTTGATAGTAGGACTCCAGCCCCGGGGCACCACTTCTACATTGCGTTTCTTTCCCTGAATACATATGATAGAACTGAAATACTGAGAAGGATGGTTCTAGCTTTGGTGGCTCCCTTATAAGCTTAAGAGAGCTGGAGTCACTGAAAGGACCAGGTGGTAACTACACAGTGGGAGATGCTTCCAACAGTTATTCCCTCCTTGGAAAAGATAGCCACCCCCAGTAGCATGACTCATGCAGCCCTGGATGGTCAGAAGGTGTGAACCTTGAGTTCAGACAATGAAGAATGGGTAAAAATGAAATCTGTTCCACAGTCCTACAATTTCCCCAGAAGTCTTTACCTTCCAGGAGAGTATAATAGAGGTGATGAATAACATGTGTTTTTGTATCAGATGATGGGCCCCTGTGAATCCTCTGTGAGGAGTTACTGTTTCATGTTTTAAATGTTTATGAGCCTTTTATGTTTTACATGCTTCTTTTGTGGTTCAGGTAGTACCTTTACAAGTCTTGAAGGGAATTCATTAATCCCTTTTGAGGAGATCTGGGTCCTCAACCAGACCTAAGCTTTGATATAAGAGATTTCCCCAGAAGTCCAAGGCATGATGAGCAAAAAAGAACAAGAAAAGTCTAATCTTCTGTCTAGAGGCTCAGCCTCCCATCTACTCCCAAGAAACATCCTAGTCCTTCTGAGTCTAAAATGAGGGATATTTGTTGGGAGAAAGTGCCACCTCCTTGTTGGGCCTTAAGTCTTTTGATTAATATAACATTCATCTCCTCCATCAGAGAAATAACAATAACAACACATTGGTTTATTGGATATGCTGAGAGAATAAACTTAACCATTTCATAACATACTTGGTCAACCTGGACTGGACAAAGCCAGTTTTTTTTTTTCTTCACTACTCCTAGCCAAGGTCAACTGAGGCAGTTTTCCATCTAACCCACATATCCCCAGGATCATCACTGAGAGGACATTTAGAGAAAATGCTAGAACTAAAAAATAGAGAAGCTGAGAAAATGGCAATCACACAGTCCTCATTTTACAGTGGAAGAAACTGAGGCCTAGTGAGGTTGAGACCTACCCAAGATCATATAACTAATTGTAGCTGAATCTGGATTAGAAACCACATTTTATGAATCCCTGACCATTGATCTTTAAACATGCTCCCTTGCTGAATGAGCTTTGATTTCCAAGCATTGAGAATAGTATGTCTACACCATGTGAGGCTGCTACTCACAGTTTAAGAAGCGCTGAAGGGGTTGAGAGTGAAAACAAATTTAAGCAGCCCTGCTTTAGATTATACTACAGACTGGGAAATGTTACTGCAACTTAACTTTTCCTTAACTTTTGGGTCTATAGAAGTACTGCATAATGAACTAACAGAAATGGATTTAGAATTCTTTCTTTTCCCCCACGCCAACCCCCGCCAGTTGCAGTCCCTGGAATTCTTACCATTAGACAATTACTCCTTTGAGTCAAAGAATCATATGTTTTGAAGTCTTTTGCTATGTAGATAACAATAGTATGGCATAGTATAAAAAACCCCATACTCAGAATCAGAAGACCTGCATTCTTGTCTCACCTCTTGCACTTGCTAGTGGTGTAACCTTGGATAAGTTATTTCTCCTCTCCTCTCCTCTCCCTTTTCTCCTCTGTAAATACTTGCCCGACACACCTGGCAAGGACCCTACCTATCTGAGAATAGGATGAGATTTTGAATATGAAACTGGCTTGAAAAAACATAAAGCTTTATACAAGTCCAATAATATTGAATTAAGCCAGTAGCACTGTCTAGTTTTTCAGATATCTGTAATGTGGAAAACAGAGTGCAAGACCCTGGGGAGAACACAGAACAGAGAAGTTTTCCAGGAAAGAGGAAGGTAGGAGGATGGAACACCACTCTGGCAGGTTACCAGTGCTATTCTGGGCACCAAGGAAGCATGAAGCTTCTAAGACATAGGAACAGAAACAGGTCTGATATTAGGTATCAATCAAAGTTTAGTCACTTCCTTCATTAGGAAGCCCATGACAGCAGCATCAAACTCCACTTACATTCACGTTTTAAATCTGTAGTATAGCTCAGGCCTACTCTCTAAATCTGTTTCTCTTCCCCAAAATATGTTAATCTGATTGTTAGAACAAAAGGACAAAGGATTGAATACTAGGAAATGGGGTAGAAGGTGGAGGACAAGGGAAAGTGTGAGGGGGTAGTGCAATCCCTGCAAAAGGGACTCTGAGTTTGAAATCTCTGAGCTAGCACAATGCCATTTATAGTACATGCTTTGTGTTAAGTCCTATAAAAATTCCTTTTTAACTACAAGAAGTATGGTTAATAGATTCATTGAGTAAGAGCAGTGAAAGTGATTTCTTAATTTTACTCATAAAGTGGGAATCAGAGAGGTGGGGTGATTGCCCGCAGTCACACAGCCTCCTGGTAGCATGGTGAGGACCCAGCCCATCCGTTCTTTCTACTAGCTTCCCCGCCTACCTTATGTGTCTGCAAACAAACAAGGGGCATTTTCAATTCTTCTCAGCAACCTCCATGCTGGAGAGAAATACACATCTGCCCATGCTGGCTGACAGAAAGCAAGCCCCTAAGGCCTAACAGCTGCTATCTCTGTCTCGAGCTGCAGAGAATGGGTTTCATCATCTCTTCTTTGGTACAGCTGAACCCTCCATATCTAGGGGTGAGGAGGAGAGAAGTGGAAAGGAGAGGTGGGGAGAGGAGGGAAGGAGAGGGGAGGGAAGGGGAGCAGAGGGGAGGACAGGAGAGGTGAAGGGAGCAGAGGGGAGAAGAAGGGAGGAGAGGAGAGGGGAGGGGAGAAGAAGGGAGGAGAGGCGAAGAGAGGAGAGGAGAGTAGCTTAGTATGTCCTTTGGTCCTGCATTGACTAAAATGAAAATCCAAGAGACCAGAAGGTATTAGTAGAGGAATTTCATTCTAAAACAATTATGGGAGATAAAAGGCAGGTAATTTTCCAATTTCTAATTCTGGTGCCCTCCCCCCATCTTGGACAATTACTCAATTTGTCATCTCTAAGTACAAATTAAATAAATAAAAGTAGATCTGCAATGTCTTTACGGATTTGAAAAGATTTAACAGCAGTCTGATAAACATGCAGTGCATCTGAGATAACCTCCTGTCCAAGCACCTTGTCACAAAGCTGAGAAACAGCCCCATCTGGCGGCTTCAGAAGGACCATGAGTGGAAATTTCCAAATTCACATCCTGATAAACACCAGAGCTTGTAGCTTCCTGAACTGGGTGAAACTTACTCTAAGCTACTCTTTTTCCTCCTAACCAAATCATGTTTACTATGGACATTGAGATCCTTGAGACAAACACACACACAAAGAGAAAGAGGAGGTGTTGCAGTGGTACTGATTTAGGAATTCTGTCCCCCTTTTCTTCCCCTGACCCCACCCCCAGAAAATATTTTTTTCTTACAGCTCTCTAGTCTGAAAATCCTTAGTCCATAGAACTGCACAAAGTATGGGATCGTGGGGTGAGACTAAGAAGACAGCTGCCATTCATAAAATGTCCCAGCGTGACTAGACACTGAAACTCATTAGTATTAATCCCACCATATCTAGGCTTGCAGGCAGTTCTAGCACTAGAGGGGACCTCAGAGATCAACTAGTTCAACTTTCTTATCTTACAAATGAGAAAACTGAGGATTAGAGGGTGAAATATCAATATTGTTCTAGAAAAGTAGTGGCAAGACCAGTGACTTTTGAGAAGGAGAACCTAGTACAAAGCCCTTATCTTCTCCATCCTGTCTGTCTGATCATGGGCATGTTACTTAACCTCTTTGCATCAGTGTCCTCATGTGTATAATGAGAGACTTGGAATGAGCCATTAGAAGTCCACTTCCAGCTCTAAATACTGTGCGCTAGCATTAGAATCTGGGTCTCAGGATTCCAATATCCCCAGTGAAATGTTTTAAGTCAAACACATTGGAGGAGGATTGGGAGGAGAAGGAGGGGGAGAGGAAGGGGAGGGGAAGAGGAGGAGTGGAAGAGGGGAGGGAAAGGGGAGAGGGGAAGGAGGAGTAGGAGGAGGAGAAATCTATTAGCCAAACTGGTTGATTCTTACTTGATTGGGGGTGGGGTGGGGGATGGGGAAGGGAAGTTGATTCAGACCAGTGATTTTTTTCCATGTAGGATCTCCCTGAGGGAAACTGCATCCACCAATACAAATCAAGCAACTGTTCTGCAAATTATTGGCTTGGTTACTTGAACACTCAAAGGTTAAAACACTTGAGCCAGGTCACAGTGAGAGGTGGGATTTGAACCCAGGACACCCTGGCTGGGTGTTATCCTATCTGTGATTTCATAAGATAATGAAAATGCTCTGATTCTTTGGCTTCTTGTTTCCATGACTCTTTTCATGACAGTAACCATTCTACATGAGGCATTAAGAGTTGTGAGACAAATAAGTGACGCTTAATAGAGTGCTAGATTTGGAGGTGGGAAGACCTGAAGTTCACATTCTTCCTCAGGTACTTGCTAGCTGGGTGACAGTGGATTTCTTTGTAAGAGTTGTTAAGTGACTTCCCTAGGCTCATACAGGTATTAGTAACTAGGATTCAGACCCAGATCTTCCAGTTTCTGGTCCTGTGTTCTCCCCCACCCCCCAAAATTGCCCAATCTTTCTTGCCTGTCTCACCTCTTCTTTCATTTATTTCGTTTCCACTTGTTTGTTCCTGCCTTTTGACTGCAAGGATACCATTTGTTTTGTATCCCCAGTGATGCATAAAACATAGCAAGATCTTAACAAATGTTGAACTGAACTGAACTCAGTGACTCAGGCTTCCATTTTTGTATATTATCTAACCCAGGGATGGAGAACCAGCAGCCTCAAGGCCACATGTGGTCCCCTAGGTCTTCAAGTGTGACCCTTTGACTGAATCCAAACTTCACAGGACAAATCCCCTTAATAAATCCTCTTAATAAAAGAATTTGCTCTATAAAACTTGGACTCAGTCAGAAGGTTGCACCCAAGGACCTAGAAGGCCACATGTGGCCTCAAGGCTGCCAGTTCCCTACCCCTGACCTAGACCAACATAAAAGTCTTGAAGTCTTTAAATACTCTTTTCAATTTACCTAATGAGACCCATGTTAACTATCCACATTTCCCAGATATATGATAATCATTCCCTCTACTGTTCTTCTTTGTTCTATAAGCCTGATGTCAAAGTAACCCAAATATTTATTGCAGCTGTTTTACTGATATTACAGAAAAGTGGCTAAAATTTTGTTGATTTATCTATGGATTATTGTTCCATTAGTACATATCAAAAACACTATGCCTTTTCATCCAGTACAATTTTCCTCTCTTTTCTACCATAGATCCTTCATATACAGGTCATCCCACATGTAATGGGGTTCTGGTACAAGTGCAGAACCCATCAGCTTACTTAACTTCAATTCAAGAAACATTTATCAAGTGCCTACTATGTGTCAGGCACTGTGCTAAGTGCTGAGGAAACAAATAAAAGGAAAGATAGTCCCTGCCCTCAAGGAGCCTGCTATCTAATGGGGAAGTGGGGGCAATATACAAAACAAAGCTAGAAAAGGAAACAGGTACCTGGCCCTGTCAGCATCTTTTTCAATGGACTTGAAACCAAGTAAAGCTTCAGACAGAAAGGGAATTAATTGAAAATTCCAGCTTCTACCCCTCTATAAAGGAAAGTTTTGGGTGGACTTTAGTTCTCTACCTCTAGCTCTTCAATCAGAGGGGAGAAGAGGCTAAGGGAGATTGGAAGGTGTTGAATATCCAAGGCTGACTTAGCAGCATGGTGATGAGATCTGAAGTATCCTGAAAAGGACATCTTGCTCATGGACTTGAAACCAGGTAGAACTGCAAATGGAAAGTGGAGAGTTGATGCAGGCTCTTCATAGGAAGGCAATAGGGACCTTGCTTCAAGGAGAATTGTCATAATATGTAAGGGAAGAACACTACAAAAACTGTGGACCATGGGCAGATATTCTGTAGCTACTTCTGGCTGATAGACTAGATGATTCTTTTTCAATTGATGGCATATACAGAACTATTGATTGATACAGAAAAAGGTTTTCATAAGTTACCACCTTCTCTTTATTTCATTTGTGTCTGCAGAGCTCAGTTTCCCTCTATCTCACAAAGAATCTGGTGAGAGAGCATGCAACTAAGGAGAAGGTGACATTCCCTGCTTTGAAGACATATGGCTCTCAAGTAACATGTCTCGACTCTTGACCTTTTCGTTTGTAACTTTCCATTTTTAGAGAGACTGGAACCTCCGTGACTATGGGAGTTTTAAAAGGTTGAGTGAATCCAAGAGTAGGAATCTAGGTCAGTTTTTACACCCAGCCCAGAATGAATTCCTGAAATGCAAAAGAGTGAGGTTTCAGAAATGACCTTCAAGACACCAAACAAGTAATGCCACATCTTACTATGAGGGAATCTAAGTTTTGAGCTTCTACTCTCCCAGAGACTGAGTCTAGGAGACTAGGGGAGAGTATGTCCTGAAGGCTCTCAAGAAAATATTTGTAGTTTGCTCTTGTCATATCTTTGAGAAGTGAATATCCTGACTTAACTGTTGTATCACCTGGGAACTTCCTTCATCACTTGGGACCTTCTCACTCTATAATAGCTCTCTGCTATGCCAAGCCTCTTCTCCCTCTGGTGAGCTCCTCCCAGAGCCTCCATTTTTGGAGGGGCCCAGGTTGGGCAACTTCCATTCCCCTCTTTGTTCTACTTCTGATTTTCCATCCTTTGATGCGATGCCCCTTCATGAGTACCTTATCCTTCTTTCCCCATATTGTGGTAGAACCGTCTCAAAGAATTCAGAGTCAGATCATCTCTAATCTGAGTATAGGCATTTATTGAGATTGACACTTCTCATGAAATGGGCTAAATTCCAAGAGGAACCAGCAACTTTAGAGAAAGCAAAATGGGTTTTTATAGGGTAAAGATGCAATTACACAACAGAAATTTACATAGAATAGAGGAATATCATTAACATTAAAAAAGGCAGGAGGAGTTTGTTGAGGGATTAGGTAATGGAGGAGTGTTCCCATCTATGGTTCGTTGGTTAAACACTCTGCTCTCCAACTGGCTTGCTATTGTAGTCCTGTCTGGTTAAGACAGATAATTAGGTATTGTGATCCTGTCTTGGGCTAGATGGATGATGTGATGTGATTGTGATTGAATACAAGAACACACCTGCTTCTGAGGGAATGGATTAGGGGTCAGTGACCAGGTAGAGGCAGTAGCTAGGTTCCCATCATATGGACACACCTGCTGTTTCTGTGGGAACTAAGAATTCTGGGACATACCTGCTGTTCTAGTGAGCAGTGAGGCATATACAATGAAGTTAGGACATGGGTGGGGGGCAGGCTAGGTAGGTGCAGTGGGTCTGCTGTTCAGTAGGCCCAGGCCTATAATGAAGTTAGAATATTGGAGCTGGGGGCAGCTTTATTAGGACCCCATCACTCCCACTATTATAAAAGCCTCATAACCAGTTTACTGCCTCCAAGTTCACCACATCAAATCTATCATTTAAACAACTTCCAAACTTGTCTCCCTTCTACACAGATCTGGTTAATTTCATTCCTCCACATTTTTCACTGGTTCCCTCTTGCTTACTGGATAAAGTTCCATTTCTCTGAAGGCCTTCTGTGATCTGGTGTTTCCTTTTGTTTCTGACCTTAGCTTATATTACTTCCTTCCGAGTAATTTATGCTCTAACCAAACTGTACTATCCTCTGACCCCTCATAACATAGCACATGCTTTCCCATAGATGTGCCTTTTCTCATTTTATTATCTATGCCTAAGATCATCTACCTCTTCATCTTTATCTTTCTTAATGAAGCCTTCCCTGATCTCTCCATTTGGAAATTATTTTTTATCCCTTTAAATCTTGCATAGGATTATGTTTTGTACTTTTCTAATACACTTACTATAAGTATACTCTAGTGGACTTTTAATGTACATGGAATTATGTATTATAGTTATATGTGTCTTATCACGCTAAACTATAAGCTCCATGTGGACAAGAATAGTCTTACCTAAACTTTTCATCTCTGTGTGCTCCCACTACAGTGGGATTTTGCAGTGTGTGTGTGTGTGTTTATGTGTGTATATGTATACGTGTATACATACACACACATATATGGCACATAATAAATTTTAGCCAAATGGAAATTAACTGAATGTGGATAATTGTACTCACGAAAAGCACATGACTAGCAAAAGAATATGACCTTCTGCATTTTGTACTATCTTTCCCTCTCTCACAATTGTCCAATGCCACTACCTATCTTTTGGTTGAGTCAACGTTTTTTGCCTAGGGCTTGGACTAAGACTACTCAGCATGGATAGAGTTAAACTATCTTTGTCCCTGGGGAACTGAATTATGTAGAGGCCCATAGTTAATTCTTTCAGCCCATAATATTATGAAATATTAGGGTTCACTCACCAGCCCAAAGGAAAGGTCTTTTAAATCAAATTCATTCAAGGCTCTGGCCCCATAGGGCTTTCAAAAGAAGAATCAATCCAGTTTTTTCTTAAAACATTTTGGTCACACCAAATGACCTGCTGTTATTATGTCTATTTGTTTTTCTTTTCTGTGGTGTGTGTGTGTATTTCTGTGTGTACGTGTACGTATGTGTATGTAAATCCTTTCATGTGACATTCCTGCTTTCCTGACCTGAGAACATGATTTTGCCATTTGCTTTCTCTGCCCCTAGATTCCATGGTGACACATCTTTTTCTGTTTTTGCTTTTCATCTCTCTGAACCAATGACTGAAAACTTTCTCACAGTGCTATTTCACTCAGTATCTTTCCAAGCACTTTTGGTTTTGTATTTGTATTTTCTTTGCCTTTTCATTTTGGTTGCCATCCCTTCTGATGTCCATAGCAGGGCATAGACTCCTTCTTTGACTCTGGCAAGCTCTTAGAGCACTCTTGATGTTGTGTCCCTAACCTTTTTGTTGTTGTTGTTATAGTTCTGCCCTCAAGGAGCTCACATTTCTTTTTCTCTTTTTTTTTTGCTGGGCAATTGGGGTTAAGTGACTTGCCCAAGGTCACACGGCTAGTTTACGGCTAGTTTTTGTGTTAGGTGTCTGAGGCCGGATCTGAACCCAGGTCTTCCTGACTCCAGGGCCGGTGCTCTATTCACTGCGCCACCTAGCCGCCCTGTGTCCCTAACTTTCAACTTCCCTCCAGCCTCTGATTACATTGGTGCCACAAGTCAACCTTTCATGTGCTGAAGTAGTTGCCCAAGATCATTAGTACATCTAGTAAGTTAGCCAGTTATGGAGGATCAGCGTTAGCTAATATAGGTGGGCAATGATGAAACTTGCCTTACAGGCAAGTGCTTGGGACATTTATGCGATTGATATTTAGAAAGCCCACAAAAAAAGGAAACAACTATTTCTTTGTGATACCATCCTTATTTCTGGAATTCTGCCAAGTGTCCCACTGTGTAGACAGACTGTTACAGAACAGTTTGACCAAATGTTCCAGCTAGAGTGGTTCGGAAACAGTTCTGCTGCTACACATCTTCATTCTTCATAACCATATACATGTCTCTTCCCTGTCACTATGAATTTTAATGGGTTCCAACTCTTTGATGAGCTATTTGTATCAATCCCAAATAATGCATTTACTTAGCAAGAGTCACTCTGTCCATGAGCGCTCTTTTGTATTCCTCTCTGTTGATATGGTGATTAGTAACAAGGGGATATGGACTATCTTTGGTTTCATCATTATAGGGAACTTGAAGATGAGGAAACTTCTTTCACCAATGCAGATGGACACCTTCTCTGCAACTCATAGTCTTGGAGAGAAGCATCAGTCATGAGGAGGTAAGTGAATTGCTTAGGGTCTCCCAGCAGTATATTGGCAGAGCTAGGACTTGAACTCAGGTTGACCTGAAGAGAAGGCCAGCAACCCTGCTTCTATATAATTCTTGATAATAATAATAATAATAACTAACATTTCCATAGAGCTTACTATGTTCCAGGCACTGTGCTAGGAAGTACTTTACAATTATCTCATCTGATCCTCACAACAACCCTGGGAGACAGATGCTACTATAATTTCCATTTCATAGAGAGGAAACTGAGGCCAACAAAGGTTAAGTGGCTTGTGTAGGGTCATTCAGCTAGTTGTGTCTGAGGCTACATTTGAACTCAGGTCTTCCGGACTCCAGGCACCACCAAACTATCCACTAGGTCAACTAGCTGCCCCTAATAATGATATTTTAATAATATCAGCAATAACTTGGAATTTATAAAGTACTTTAATATTTTCAAGTCAATTCAGGGTTTATATAGTGTTTTAATATTTGAAAATCACTCTCCTCATGCCAGACCAATGAGGAAAATCATAGAAATATGATTCTCCCCATTTTACAGCTGTTCTGAAGCATTTCTCCCTTTCCATCTAAAGGAGTTCAGAATTCATTTCCCTACCTTTCAGTGGACTGGGGGACTCAAGGCTTCCAGATTTTTATAAGCATTGTGTGACATTGTAAAGGACAAAGGGGCCATCCAGGGCTGTCCAACAGAATGCTACAGTGATTTGTGTGGAATTAATGGCCCTTTTGCTCTGTGAACTTAAATCCCTTTTGAAATAGGAAAGAAAAAGCTCAGTGCTTTGGATAGAAATTCAAAGAAAATGTGTTTGGGGATCTGAGGTTATTGTTGCAGCTATTGATACTTACTTTATGATCAGACTGGCTGCCGGGCCCTCAATCCCTTGTGGAGTACATGCCATCGATCTGGTGATGTCTGATACCAGGCAGGTCGGAATGAAAAGCACCAGCTCCCACGGTGGCTCTCAACAGAGGAGACATTTGTAGGCTGATGCTCATCTATGGAAACCTGTCCCTTTATCTAGCAGGAACTACAGTGATTAGGACATGGTATTAGTGTCTCCTCTTCAGTGAGAACAAGTCTTGTGGCAACTCAGGAGCTTTCAGCTTCCAAACTGTCATTTCTTTTCCTTCTTTTTCTTCTTCATTTTTTGAAGTTGTCTCACCTATGTCAATATTTAAAAGGGAATTTTACATTCCATAGCTATCTCTAAAAATAGGATTGAAACAGATATTAGAAAAGATGCCTTGTTCCGGAACCTGCAGCTAGCAGTGCCTTTCATAGTATCTAAGTAAGCACGATAAAGCTAGTTCTAAAACAGACCCTTTCCCCTCCCCCCAGTTCTAAGCCTATGATTTCATCTACTGGGGAACTTCCACTACGGGAACTTCTGATACTGTATGAGATTATTGGCTCATCTATGACTTACAACCATAGACAGTTGCTGGGGGGAGGAAAAGTAACTTACCCATTGCCAAGGCAATCTCTTCAATGTACTTGGAATACTAGTCCTTTCTGCTTTCTTTTTCTCATAATGAGGCTGCCACCTAGAATGCTCTAAGTCAGCTTGCTAATCAATAAAGAAATGCTAATTGAACATCTATTGGATTCAAGGTGCCAGGTCCTCAGAAGGATGCAGGACGTGAGACATCTCATGTCTTAAATCTCTGTTTTCAAGGGACTGGCAGATGAGGAAACTGAGGCCCAGAGACACAGGAAAGTACAAATTCTGTTCAAGAGATATGGTATAATTGTCTAGTTTAACTAGTTTTGGAGATTTATATAGGATAATAATAACAAGAAAAAAGTAGAAAGAGAGGCTAGGTCCAGATTGGGAAAGGCCTTGAATAAATCCTACCTTTCTTTCAAAACATCCTATAAGCTACTTCCAATACAATCCAACAATTATTTAGGTGTTGACTATACACAAAGCATGGTGCTTGGAAATATAGATGCAAGAACAAAACAAAACAAAAATTTAAATATATATATATATATATATATACTTGAATACTCTTCATAACATGAAGAAGGAAAGAGCCCTAAATACCTAGGGAGAATCAGACTTCTCCAAGAAAATGGCACTGTCTCTGTGATGCTTTCCTGAACTATTCTTATCTTCCCTGCTCTCTCTGTTTTACCAATTCATCTCCTGTTTTCAGAGAGCCTTTTAAGCAATAGAAGCTCAATAAAGACGAAGTATAAATAGATAGCTAGAAAGGTATATGAATGAAAGATAAAAGATACATGGATGAATGGATAAATAAGTGGATGGATAAATGAATGAATGAATGAGTCAAAGATCTATGATTTTCTCAGTGTAGAGATGCTCTCCATCCACAAAGATCACAAATTATCTATAATTTAAAATCTTAGAGAGCTGCTTAAGGCTCAGAGATGTTAAGCAACTTGTCTGTTTTCACACAGCTAATGTCAGAGAAAAGAATCAAACAAGTATCTTTTAGTACTCTATTTGTTGGATAATTTATTGACAGAAGTCAATAGAAATACATGAAATTTTAAGTAATACCAAAACACATTAAAGATGAGACAAACAAGAATATAAATATAAATAAAGTATAAACTTCTACCAGTACTGATATATAAAATTCTTTATATAGGATCTAAGATCTATGCTTTCTCTGGGATATATATATGATGACTATAGGTATGTATAGAGGGTGGGTAAAGTGAATCAGCATACCCTTGGGGCAATCCCTACCAATGGATTTTTTCCTGTGGAAAGCCAGGGCCCATGTTTTCTGTACATCTCTGATGGGTAGGCTGCTATACAGCACTGTGATTTCATGGCTATTTTATAAAAAGTCTTCATCTTATTTTTAAGCTTTAGCTCATAAAAACTCAAGAGTTTTCCTTGAACCTTCTCTCTTCCTTATTTACGATATCTAGTCAAACTCCAAGTTAGGCCCAATTTTCCTGCATCCTACCTATATTAATCCACCCCTTCTCTTCCCATCCAAATTTGTCTCCTTATCTGCTCACAACAGAGCAATTGTAGTAAGTGGGTCTTCTTGGCCCAGGTTGCCACCAGGTTAATCTAGAGGCCCACCTGGATCACCACTTTGTTTGTTTGGCATACCTAAATTAAATTAGCATGCCCAGATGGGATACACTCCTAAAACATAGTTTTGATATTTTCAATATACTATCCTGTCATTCCTCTGGTCAAAAACTTTCCCTAGTGCCCACAGCCTAATTTTCTAGCCTTACTTAATAATGATAATAACAATAGCAAACAACAATAAAAATAACAATCTGACATTGAAATAATGCTTTAAGGTTTACAGAGCATTTTATACATGTTAACTCCTTTGATCCTTACAATCTTGTTTCAAACTCCATTTTACAAATGAGGAAACAGCACAGAGAGGATAAGTAACTTGCCCAGGGACACAGAGCTAGTAAATGCATGAGACACCCTCCTAATTCAGGTCTTCCTGACTTCAAGTCCAGAACTCTATCCACCATGTCACCTACCTTCATGTACTACTCCTCCATATAAGCCCTCTACTTACTGATTTTGGAGACAAAGAGCCTGGGTTCAAATCAGTATTACCATTTAAAACCTATATAAATTTAGGCACATCTCTTAACCTTTTGGGGCAACAGTTGCTATACAGCTAGGATGATCTTAAAGGTTTCTTCCAGTTCTAAACACAGGGTGGCATCATTTAAAATCTAACCAAATTAATCTATTATTTCCTAAATATAACTTTTGCTTCCCCCTCTTGTGTCTTTGTTTATTTTGTTTCTTTAACTGAAATGCTGCCCCCATCCTCTCTCCACCTAAAAACTTCTATCCATCCTTCAAGCATCAGCTCAAATTTTACCTTCTTTATGAAAACTTCCCTGTTTACTCCAGCTAGAATATAAGGACCAGCTATCCTCCCATTAGGGCACTTATCAAAAACTATATTATTATTCCCTGGGTGTGTGTCGTAGGTCAGGGTTTCTTAATTTTTGTGGCAGCCTACTTTGGCAGCTTGGTGAAATTTCTGGACCCCTTTGAGAATAAAGTCTTTAAATGCTTAAAATAAAATATATAGTATTACAAAGGAAACCTATTATATTAGCATACAGTTATAGAAATGTTGGAAAATCAAATTCCCATAAGCCATGTTAAGAAACCCTCTGTCTTGTCTTCACCTATCCTGCAAGCTCCTAGAGGGCAAAGACCTTATTTTCTTTTTCTTTGTGTTCTTCAGGATGCCCTGCAAACAGTCAGTGAGTTAACAAACATTTATTAAGTATTTTCTATGTGCCAGTCACTGTGCTAAGTGCTAGGGATATAAAAAAGGCAAAAATCAGTCCCTTCCTTCTTAGGGCAAAACTGAAATATAGCCATTTGAAGAAACTTTTCAAGTGTCACAGCCAGAACTAACTTACTATTAAGAAAGACTCCAATAGATGGTTCAAAAACTGTATGGTAATTCTACCCAACGAAAAAAGCCACGTAGAGACAACTGAGATTACTTTAAGGTAGTGTAATTCATTCAACAGCCTACATGTGAAAATCAGTCTCATTACTTTATGATTACACCTTATGCTGTAAAACTCTCTAACTTGAAGTAACTGGGAGAAAACATGGTCTGAGCTAATAAAGGCTCAGAATTATGCAAAAAGTATTACTTCTGCATGAAATAAACATTTATTTTAAAGAAATACAGTTTTATTGTATTCATGCCCACATGGTAATAGTTAATAAAGTACAGCTAAGCAAACATCCTCTGGAGCTTGCGTAATGAATAAAGTTTGCTTTTAATTGGCATGTCCATTGTTAGTATATGAGTAGATATAGCTAAGTGATCAAAATGGGCTGTTTCTTAAATAGGCTAAACATCACTCTTACAGCCTTGTTTACACTATTACTTTCCATAGCAAACTGATTTATTATAGATTGTATAGAGGAAAAGCAGTTTAATCCCTGTTGGAATTATAATAAATTTCAAATCACTGGTTTGGGTTTAATAAGGCTTTATCATACATTGAAAATGCTGAAGCCATCAGATTTTTCATGCTGAGAGGGAGTTTAGAAACTATTTCAACATAACGCCTCAGTTTAGAGATGAGGAAAAAGGCCTAGAGAGGTAATGCTACTTACCCAAAGTCACATAGTACATTAGTAGCAAATTCAAGATCAGATCTGTGTCTTCCCCTGTTGCAGAACTTCCACTAAACCATAGCTACCACTTTATCTCAGGCATGAGAATTATTCTAAATTCTTTTACTATTTTGGTGACCTTGGATAAGTCACTTAACCGTGTATAAAATAAGGATATTGTAGCTCTCTGGAAAGCACTTTGAGGCACTCTAATTAAAGATGCTATTAAAATGACAAGTAGTATTATAAAAAACGAATGAAAAAAAGGAGACTAATTCTCAGTTATCCCAAGTCTCATCAGTTCCACACAGCTTTATATGTGCTCTTTCCACACTAAACAGTTATTTAGGAATGCAGACACATGAAAATTGGACTGAAAATGATTAATCTGACTTGATACCTTCTCAGTGGTAGACAAATCAAGAGCTTGTTATACTATGTCCTTCCTCCCTACTCTGATAGTTCTTTCTAGTGTGCCATCTAGCTCTATATTCTAATATACTGGAATCAGATCTAGATTCAAGTCCAGACTCACCCACAAGCCATGTGACCTTGGCAAGACTTTAACCTCTCTGAGACTCACTTTTCTCAACTATAAAATGGAAATAGTAACACTTGGCCTATCTATGTCACGAGGAAGCACTTATAGGAGTAAAGTGCTGTAAGTCAACTCAACCTCTATTTATTAATCACCTACTATGTATAAGTAATGGGAATGCAAAAGCAAACAACAATCCCTTCTCTTAAGGAACTCATTGTCTAATGAGAGAGATAACATGCAAACAACTATATACAAATAAGCTGTATACTAGAAAACTGGAATCTTAGTATGAAGACGCTAGCATTAAGGGATTAAAATAAGCTCTTATTTGCTTTCCTTTTCCTAGGAAAGTCCAATTAGGCAATTCCACACAGAAGAAAATCAAAAGGAGAATTAGTAGCTGCTGGGGGAATTATAGCCAGTATAGACCAAACTCTCCATAGTTAAAATAAAAAGAAAGGAGTGTTAAGCATTTGTTTGATTATCTTGCATCATGGTGTTGGAGTGGTGACCAAAATTCCTTCTCTTTAAAATATAAAAATAAAAATAAAAACTGGGAGTGTAATAGTACGCTAAGGCTGAGTGTTTATAGAGTTTACTGTCTTAGTCAACACAGTTACAACAAAGTTACATGCATTTAATGATACACATAATTGTTCTTGTACTGTATGGTAATTAGGCCTAAATGGCAAGCAGTTCACATAAATGACTGTAATTATTATGACTTTGACATAGTCAAACCACTGTTTTATCTTGTTTTTTTCCTTTTCTCTTTTCCTTCTGCTAGTTCTACAGTATAAGCACTCTCCATTAGGGTTGGGGGAGCAAAGTTTGTGGGTTGTAGGCAGGGGTGTGCTGGTAATTATTTAACAGGCTATCCAAAATACATATGATAATATATGTGTATGTATATGTACACACACATATATACATACATGTACAGGACACATTTTTCACTTCAATTTGTATTAACGTTTTCTCCTGTCTTAAGTCTAAATAATCAACAAAACAACAAATCAAGCCCCAACGATAGCAGCTTTTTGGATTTTCAAAGTGTAAATTCTCACAGCTATTTGGTCTGACTTCAGCATACCTTGGTTATAGATAGACTGTTTGGAACTTATTGTGCTATGTTTTCGTTTCTTTTGTTGTCATAGACAGACAAAGGGTTGGCAATTTTGTAGGCCAACTATAAAATTCTATTTAATCCATAATGGAATTCAGAAAATGTGATCATAAAATTTGAGCTGGGAAGTACCTTAAAATCCCCTGTACAAGTGACCTCCCCATTTTACAGAGAGAAAAACTGAGGTGCAGAAACTTGCCCAAAGTTGGACAAGAAGTAGTATGTAGAAGAAGCAGGATTTGAACCAAGATTATCTTAATCAGGTCTAGAATTATCTTTATTATGCCATGCTACCGAAAGAGAAGAAAAATAATTAAGAATTTCCTCTCCTAATTCTACTCTCAGGGATAGTTCTTTCAACTCACTTTTTTTTTGTAATTCTCTCCTGTTTTACCTTCCATGGGCCCAAAGTACCCTGTGACTTCATGCTGCTCTAAAAACTCCCTCTCGCCACTATATTCTACCTATGACTATCCAAACCTCAGAATGCTGATAACTACAAAATTATCTCCTCCCCTTCCCCTCTACAAGCTAGGTTTCCACTCCCTCAAGGCATCAAACAGGTCTTAGGAAGAAAGAAAAGAGATTGAACTAATTCAAAGAATCCTTGATTGACTTGGATTTGACTCTCAACCCACATTAAAACATGCACATTTTAAAACCCAAATGAGTTTAATTTTGCAGTTTTCTATGGTGAAACAAATTGAAATGCAACTTATGTATGTGTTATGTATATACATATATAAATGCACTCACACATATATTTGAAGATATTTGGAAGAAGAGACCGTCAGATAAGTAGGACAACATTGACTGCACACATAACCTTTTCCCAGCTTCTTCCCTTTCTTCCCTTGGAATGCCATTTATCTAAATGGTCATTTTAAAAATTGTTTTGTTTATCCACAAAGACTCCTAAAAAAGTTGGAGTAATATTGGTATCTGCAGAGTAGAGGAAGAAGAGCAGTAATGGTAGTGAGGAAAGGACCTGTGGCAGCCATTTTAATGTAAGTGTCATTTGTAAGTCATGTTTCCAAGTCAGGGACAGCCTATACCTATAAAAGTAGAAATGTTGATAACTTCTATGATGTTTTATTGTTGTTGTTCAGTTGTTTCAGTTGTATCTGATCCTCGATGACCCCATTTGGGGTTTTCTTGGCAAGGATACTGGAGTACTTTGCCATTTCCTTCTCATTTTTCAGATGAGGAAATCAAACACAGTTAAGTGACTTGCCCAGGGTCACACAGCTAGTATCTGAAACTGAATTTGAATTCAGGAAGATGAATCTGCCTGACTTCAGGCCAAGCACTCTATCCACTGCACTATCTAACTACCCTATGACATATCTTTAAATAATTAAAATGATCATCCTCATAACTCAGGTATATTCACCATACCCCTTTAAAAACTACACCTAGATTTATCATACTTTTTTAGTTAACATTTATTAAAACAGTAGCTCATCATCTTTAATCCAGTTACTTTAAAAAAAACTAGATTACAAATTAATTCAAACAAAAAGATATCCAATTAAGCAAAAGAGCAAGGTAAATAAGGGGAGGGGGGAAATCTTTCCATTTACATAGACACAAGCTCCCAAATATTGCTGAACCACCAATGGGCAAAATTCCACCCTACAGCCATTGAGATCCTAGCGTTGCAACTCAGGTGAAATACCTCCAGCCCTCAAAAACTACCACCTGTTACTTAGCAGCTAAATTGCTATGTCATCTGCTGCTTCATTGCCAAGTTATTACCATAGGTACGTTGGCCCAGAAGAGTCCCTGAAATCAAATTCACATTTTGGACAACACCAGTTCCCCTCAGCAAGAGCTCCCCTAAGCCAACTTGATATTTGTGTTGAAGAAAGAAAACTCCTTTCAGTTCCCATCAGGCTCCTGGGAACTAGTGTAAGAGTCATACAAACTATTTTAAACAACCTAGCAAGGTTGAAAGCAAGAGGTAGAATTGGTGACCTTCGCCCTGCATTCCTCTACCTACAACCAGTAAATCTTTCTTAGATAAAAATCACCACACCACCATCACCATCATTGTCATCGTCATCATCATTTTTCATACACTGAAATGCAGATGATAAAATAGGTGATAGATTTTAATCACCAACATCTGAGATTTCCCTTCTCCCTGACCCCACTATAACACTAACATTACCAGGGGTCATGTTTCAAGGATTCCATCCCCAATGTTCCATCTTGCAATTCCTCATGCTTCTTGGACATTCCATGTTAGCTTTGACTTGCTCCTTGCCCTGGGGAAGAATCACAGAAGAGGGTTAGAGGCACAAGAAATGAAGGAAAGAGGACCAGCACATAACATTTGCTATCTTCAGGGAGAGGTAGATGCAATATAACCTCCTTTTCTGAACAAGTTAAACCTCAGGAAGGGCATTGGCATCTAAATAAAGGGAAATTAACTTCAAAGATCAGAGCTGTAACTAATTAATCTTCTGGGGGTAACCTGAGCTTTGAATTCTCCAAATCATGAATGACATTAGCAGAAGTGTTACTGTTTAACCAGGTAGAAATCTGGCTAAAGTTGGTGTCTGAAATCAGTACCTAGTTAGCAATAATAATTGTTCTAATTCATGAGCTTTTCAGATTAGTTTCATCTTTTTCTGTCCGTGAGAAGCAAGAATTTTACAGTGTTCTGGTATGTCTTGTCCTTTGGGGGCTTTTGTCCCTCGAGGTCTCCTGCCACCAACTATAAATATTTGATTGGATATGAGGATACCTGTTGTGCTGCTTGCCCGGTGCGTCGGAAGTACCAGTTACAATTCAAATACTAAGACTAGGCATTTGAAGAGAGCAGACAAGAAAGGCCAGAAACTTCATAAGCAAACTTTAGCAACATCAGAGTTGTGGTAGCTTTGTGCATATTTATCTGGAGACAACTCCAGACAGAAGCTGTGTAGAGAGACAAATTATGTCCCATGTGTCTTAGAACCACTGCACCATTGAAAGGAATGACAACAGGGAGCATAGCTACCTTCCAATTCTCAGTAAACAACATGCAGAAAACTTTTTTTTCTCCCCCGTACTGTGTAATCACTTTAAAAACAAGAACAAGATTGAGGGCAAGACCTCCCTCCCATATCCCTTCCCCACCCCATCACACACATACCCTTTCTTCTTTTAGTTTCATCTGTTTGATTTGCTGCCCAGTAGAGACCAAAAGAAATGACATGTCAAAGTAATTATCAAGATAACTGAAACCCACAAAATCTGCTGTGATGACACTGTTTTGTATTTTTCATGTGTAGAAAGCTATAAATGGAGTCCTGTCAAGCACTCAATTTATTAATTAACAAGTGTCTGTAGAAAGCCTGTGCAACCAGCACTGTGCAGGGCTCCAGGGTGGGGAGGATGGTGGGAAGGAGCCATACTAAACAGCTTCTTCCCTAAGGATGGGGTGACAAGAGTAATATTTCTTGTGTCCAGATAGCTCTCCATCCAACCCAAAAAGTACTAATTTCCCTTCCTTCTAAATTCAGAGAATCTTTAGGGCAAGGAAAGAGAAGACATCTTGTTAGTATAGCTGGGAGTCCCTTGGGAAGTTGGTTTCTGTTAGGACTGGGACAGAGCTTGTGTCAACCTATAAGGAAGATATTAGTTCTCTACCATCTTTGGAGAGGTTTTAGATATACTTCACACACACACACACACACATCCATTAGCACAACTCTCCCTGTTCAGAGAGCTTTTGGCTATTGTTTCCACTTAGTAAAGGAAATGTAATGTGGTTAAAAAAAAAAGGTGAATGCCAACAACCTAGTCTTTAAACTTTCCAGATACATTTTAATGATAATTAGATGTTTAATGATAGGCAACACCCTCTCAGAGATAATAAGATCATAGATTTAGAATGGAAAGGGACCTGAGAGGTCTTCTCGTCCAAATCCATCACTTGAATAATCATACTAATCATAGGGTTATGGTGAAAAAACATGCTTCCCAAATAATAAAGTGCTATATTAGTGAGATTTATTATTATTATAGATTGCTAAAATAAATTATTTATTTTTATACTTGTTCATTTTATATCTTTTTCTGTTTTTGAAATCTTAACCATCCTTCTGTCTGCTCTTTATCAACCATGATTACTCAATAATATTGAGTTGACTCTTTT
Organism: Petaurus breviceps papuanus; assembly: GCF_028583685.1. Classification (NCBI taxonomy): domain Eukaryota; kingdom Metazoa; phylum Chordata; class Mammalia; order Diprotodontia; family Petauridae; genus Petaurus; species Petaurus breviceps. The sequence continues at coordinate 6,549,104 of NW_027185712.1, forward strand.
TTTTAAATTAAATTTTGTTTATTTTAGTTTACATCATTTATTTCCACAATATTTTGAGTTACAAATTTTCTCCCCATCTTTCCCCTACCCACCACCCCAAAACAGTGATCCCACTGTATACCCCCTCCCCCAATTTGCTTTCTCCTATATTCTCCCCCATCCCCCTTCTGACTTTCCAGTAGGGCAAGATGGATCTCTATACACAAGTGTCTGTATATCTTATTTCCCAGTGGATGTTAAAAAAAAAACAACATTTGATTTTAAAACTTTGAATTCCAGATTCTTTCCCTTCTTCCCTCATCACCCACCCTTACTGGAAGATAGACAATTCAATATAGGTTGTACACATGTAGCTACACAAAACATTTCCATAGTGGATATATTGTGAAAGACTGACTATATTTCCCTCCATCATATCCCCCCAACTTGTTCAATTCTCTCTTTTGACGCTGTCCCTTTTCAAAAGTGTATGCTTCTAACTTCCTTCCGCCTCTACCTGCCCTCCCTTCCATCATTTCCCCTCTCTTCCCCTTCACCCCTTCTCTCCTGTAGGGTGAGATACGCTATTTAGTGTATATGTCATTCCCTCCCTAAGCCAAATTCATTGAGAATAAGGTTGATTCATTCCCTTTTGCCTTCCTGTTCTTCCCCTCCATTGTAACAGATTTCCCTTACATCTTCTATATGAGATAATTTACCCCATTCTGTCTCTCCCCATCTCCTCTCATTATATTCCTCTCTCACCTCTCAATTTCACCTTTTAGGTATCATTCCTTCCTATTCAATTGCTCCTGTGCCCTCTGTCTACGTATACCTGTACACATATAAACACACCCTCACATATGTATTCATATGCCCATATACCCTCCTAAATAGACATATATGTATTTGTACATACATGCACACACATATACATATATGTGTGTATGTATATATATGAACATTTATGTCCCCTTCAACTATTCTCATACTGAGAAAAGTTTCATAAGTTATAATTATCATTTTTCCATGTAGGAATGTAAATAGTTCAATAGTTCAACTTTGGTAAGTTCCTTATAATTTCTTTTCCCTGTTTACATTTTCATGCTTCTTGTATATGAATGTCAAATTTTCTTTTCAACTCTGGTTTTTTCATCAAGAATGCTTGAAAGCCCTCTATTTCATTGAATTACCATATTTTCCCATGAAACATTACACTCAGTTTTGCTGGGTACATGATTCTTAGTTTTAATCCCAGCTTCTTTGACCTCTAGAATATCATATTCCTCATTGTAGAAGCTGTCAGGTCCTGTGTTATCCTGATTGTGTTTCCACAATATTCAAATTGTTTCCTCTTGGCTGCTTGTAATATTTTCTCCTTGATCTAGGATCTCCAGGACCTGGCTATAATATTTCTAGGAGTTTTCTTTTGGGGATCTTTTTCAAGAAGTGATTGATGGATTCTTTTAACCTCTATTTTGCCCTCTGTTTCTAAACATCAGGGCATTTTCCTTGAGAATATCTTGAAGTATGATTTCTAGGTTCTTTTTTTGATTATAGCTTTCAGGTAGTCCAAAAATTTTTTTCCTGGATCTATTTTCCATGTCAGTAGTTTTTCCAATGAGATATTTCACATTGCCTTCTATTTTTTCATTTGTTTGGATTTGTTTAATAGTATCTTGATTTCTCATAAAGTCACTAGCTTCCATTAGCCTTCTATCTAATTCTGAAGGAATGATTTTCTTCAGTGAGCTTTTGAGATTCTTTTTCCATCTGGCAAATTTGGCTTTTTAAGGCATTCTTCTCCTCGTTGCCTTTTTGAGCCTCTTTTGAGTTAGTCTATTTTTTAAGGTATTATTTTCTTCAGTCAGATTGTTGACTCTCTTTTCATGATTTTCTTGCATCATTCTCATTTCTCTTCCCAATTTTTACTCTACTTCTCTTATTTGGTTTTCAAAATCCTTCTTAAGCTCCTCTATGGCCTGTAACCAACTTATATTTTTCTTGGAAGCTTTTGGTGCAGGAGTTCTGACTTCATTGTCTTTCTCCTGTTCCATGTTTTGATCCTTTTTGTCCCCCAAAAAGGAATCCAGAGTCAGGTTGCTGTGCTTGCTTTGCTTCCTTTGCTTGCTCATGTTGCCACTCAATTACTTGACTTTTGAGCTTTTTGCCACAGTAGAACTCTGCTTCCAGAGAGGAGAGCTTTGTCCCAAATCACTGGGGTTTTCACAGCTGCCAGAGCTATTAGTTGGCTGCCCTCTCACGCAGTTGTCACCCACACCAGCACCTCCACCCCAGACAGTAATCCAGATTCAAGCAGGTTGAAGCAAGAGTGATTACCCCTCAGAATGGTCTCTTGGTCCCCCTACAATCTGCAGGCCAAGAGCTCTGAAGCAGCCACACAATGGCCACCACCACACCTCAGCTACTTTTCCCTCTGGGGGCAGAGGCCAGACCACACTCCCAGACTCCCTGTTCTCAAAGTCTACCCTGACCTCTCACTTTGTCTTTGTCATCTGTGGTTAAATAATTCTGGAAACCACCACAACTGCTGGTGATCCACTCTCCTGAAGACCCTCTAGCAGTGGCTGGTCAGACCACCCTGAGGCTAAAACCATGGACTCATGCTTGGGACTCTGCTCCCAGCAGGCTTTGAAGAACACTTCCTGTCTGCCTGCTAGCCTGTCTTCAGCAGGAGGTTTGTTTTTCTTTGTCATTTTGTGGCTTATGTAGCCCTACATTTTGTTTACAGTAATTTTTTATAGGTATTTGAGGTAGTTATGGGGGAAGTGCAGCGAGTTTTCCTGCTTCTATGCCACCATCTTGACTGCCCCCCGAGTTCATTCTTCTATTGCCCTTTCCTGAACTTGAGATTCCCCTCCCTTCTTTTTTATTCCATCCACCCTAGCTTTGATGCATTGCTACCCAATGAAATCTCCAACAAACTCTAGAATTACCAAGTACTACCACAGCTATACTCTAGTTCTAGTCTTCATTTTTCCCTTTTTTGCATCATAAGAGAATGACACCACAGCCCAAGAGTTGACCTCTTGTCCATGAAATATTTAAAGCCCCCAAAATGTATTTACAGAATATTGAATACTTTCTCTATCACAATGAAATATTTCTGGGAGATTTCGTAGAAGAATCACACAGAATGAGGGACATGGATGGACTTCAAGTTGCAGGAGTGGAAAGAGTACATATAGCAAAAAGTTCCTGGATCTATGGAAGTAAAATTGATAGGAAAAAGTCTTAAATAGCTAGATAGAGCAAAATTTAGTAACTTGGTCAAGTCCATTACTTCTGAAACATCATTTCTTTTTTTCTTTCTTTTTTTTTAAATTTAAAGCAATAGGGGTTAAGTAACTTGCTCAGGGTTACACGGGCAGGTGTTTCTGGGTGGGTGCTAAGTGTCTGAGCCCAGATTCGATTCCAGGTCATCCTGACTCTGGGGCCAGTGCTCTTATTCACTGTGCTACCTGGCCACCCCTGAAATATCATTTCTGTCCCATTCAATCCCCACAGCTTCTACCAGAATGAGTGCAAGAACAGATCCTCTAATCCTAAGGGTTTCATTTCATTTCTTGTTCCTAAACAGGAATGGGCATAGAGAGCCTGTCAGTGAATATTTCCACATTCTTTTCAAAAATGCATGAAACTGAGTTCTAAGATAATATTTTTCAAGGTAGAGATGTCTGAGGTAGAAAATAAGCATGAGTTTCCATTTAATTCTTCAGCATAGTACAGAATATAAAGTCACAATTGTTTTAAACTATCTCTTCTGAGAAAAACTACTCATTTTAGAATTTTTTTTTACATTCTGTATCAACTGACAGTATCACCTGTCAGAATATGGTTCTAACCCTACCTCTCCAATATTGTCTCTTAAACAAAGGCTCCAATTCTGTCAAATGGAATTGTTCTCTGTTTCTATCTCATCTTGAGCATTTCTGTTTCTGTGCACATTTCAATTCCCTTCATCTGAAATGCTCTCTCTTCCCTTCCTTCCAATCCTTTCTCTACTGAGGGCCTAAACTTTCTTCACATTTTAAATGCTGTCTTCTACTTGAAGTCTTCCCTGGTCACAGAATCTTACAGTTTGAAAGGACCTTAGTCCATCCCTCTCAATAAAAATAGCTGGGATGAGTAGGCTTCCTAGAAAACAGAGAAGAGGAGAGGAGAAAAGAAGAGAAAAAATAGGATAGGATAGGATAACTACTTGTGAGATAAATGACTAAATGTGAAAATGAAATTAAATCATTGTCCTAACGTATACAAGACTTCTGATCAACATTATCTTCTCCTTATAAGCTTAAAACATTTCCCTAATAATGCACAAGGTGTTTCAACTTAGTCAAAACTATGAGTTAAGTAATTATCCAGTTGATGGGACCATTGTTTTTAATTAATATGTACTATTCGTGTCTATCAGTCTTCTTTTCCCTTAAAAGCAAGTACAGAGAGTATAAAGTCAATCATGGCAGCTCTCCTGAGGACTGCTTCTGTGAAAAACTTTTAAGAATCTAATCACATAGTACAATGAACTCTCCATTTATTCAGCAATTAACTAAAGCATAACTTTCACAACAACATAGCATAACAACTTATTACTAAGGTGGCCAGTAAGTCTTAAACAAAACACATCATTAAGTATATCTTATAGTCATCTTTTAGGGGTAGCAGAAAATATAAACCATCCACCCTTAGGTCACAGTAAGTTACAACATTATCAGTCAATACAGAGCATTTAAGTAAAGTCCTCTTTAATCTTAACTCAAGACTGACTTCCAAACCCCACAGCTCCTCCCCCATGGGCTGTTCCTCTTCCACAGGCTTACTGCTCCCAATTCTTGCCCAGATTCACATGAAGACAGTTCTCCATTCCTGTTCCATATCTTAGCTCACAGGGACTGCTCCACTCCAAGATCTTTGTACTTTCTGTTTCTAAGAAAACAAAGCTTAGCAGGGCTATAACAATATTTACACACATTATCAGCCATATTGTCTCAATTCGCTTTCTGTCTGAGAAACCAATACAGAACAGACATGGCTTCTGTCTAAGAAAGTAACACAGATCAGCTGACAGAGTGTCAACATCACAAACATTCTCTCTTTCAGTTCTGCTCATCCTTTTATCTGCTCCTTTCTGTTCTACCCTGTTTGCAAGCTCCTCCCACCATGGACCTCCATGTGATTATATTTGGCCTATTAAGGACAGGAGAAATCTTCAAATTCCCTTAGGCCTATTAAGGGCAATACAATGTATACTGTTTCCAATAAAAGATATAATCAAAGGTGAGGCTCAAAGGCACTTGATTAGTTAAAACTCAATCCAGAAAAAAATATAAAACAAAAGATCCCATTTTGCTTGCTGTTTCAGAGATGTTGCAGAGAATCACACAAAGGTTGACCTGACTAAAGTTTCTGGTATCTGGGTAGCTGTCTTGGCTCTGAAAAACCTTCTACCTATGTAGGCACATCACAACTAGATTTCCTATTTTCATTTTCTCCACATGATTGACTTCAATAAGACAGATGCATTTCTATTTCCACTAGGACTCTGCCTATGCTAACAGAAAAACTTAACTGACTAGGGCCTCATGATAATGGATTTTGTTTTCTTGATGCTTAAGGTTACTCAGAACTGCAATCTTGCCATGTTTTTTCAGTGAAATGAAATTATTTTCTTGGTTAGAAAACATGCCATTAAAATGGAGAGGTAACTTTTATGTACTGGAAGGCTGGACTAGGAATTAGAAGACTTGATTTGTGGGGCAGCTAGGTGGTGCAGTGAATAGAGCACCAGCCCTGGAGTCAGAAGGACCTAAGTTCAAACCTCAGATATTTAACACTTACTAGTTCTGTGACCTTGGGCAAGGCACTTAACCCCAATTGCCATGCCTTTCCTCCTCCAAAAAGACCAAAAAAAAAAAAATAGAGAGAGACTTGGTTAACCATGTGACGACCTTGGGTAAGACAGCTTTTTTATATTTCAGTTTCTTCATATGTAAAGTAATGATAATCACACCCTTCTTGCAGATTTCACAAGATTGTTGTAATGATTGAGTTTATGTGAAAGATCTAAATACAATGAAGGGGATATTATTATTTTGATCTCATCTTGTTCTCTAAGGTGCAAATATAAATAATCCTAGGAAAAATCACTATCTCGCTATTATTCTTTCATGTTCGATATTTTATAGATTACTACACATGTTTGGGTTCAAAGTTTAGGAAAGTCTGGGTTCAAAATGATAAATATTCAGGTTCTAAGAATACATGCCATATATAAAAGAATAAGGAGGAAAGGAAGGAAACATACATTTACTAGGTGCCTACTATGTGCTGGACACTGTGTTTAGCACTTTAAAATATATGTTATTTGATCCTCACAGCAACTGTAGGAGATAGTTTTTTTTAACTATTTAACGATCAGTTAAAGAAACTGAAGCAAATAGAAGTTAAATGCCTTGTCCTGGATCACACAGCAAGCATTTGAGGCTGGATTTGAAATCAGGAATTACTCATTCTGGGCCCAACTTTTATTCTCTGCAACACCTGGCTGCCTTTCGATGCTGAAACAGTCATGGTAAAAATGTCTAAACTCAGACAATAATGACACATTTCTATTTTATGAGCAAGATCTATAACTTGGAACTTTTTGTATGTTTGCTTTTTCAATCCAGTGTTATGAAGTGCCCATAGAGGAAAAAATGCAAATGTGCCATTAGTTTGAAGTAATGGGGAAAGATAACCCCCTCTGTCATCTGAGAGCTTCCTATTTTCACTAATTATTCCAAATGGATGCTAGGCTTTTTTTTTTCTTGGCTGTTAAAAGATCACAATGTTAATAAGCATGCTAAATGAGTAAATGCATAGAAGCTGAAATACCAGTGATTCAGGCTGGTATAGCTACAGGTCCTTTCCCAATTACAGTCACACTAAATCCAAATTTGAACTTTTGAAACTGAAGCTTACTAGGAGATAATACTGTGGAGGTGGCATTTTAACTTGTTTTTAAACCAATGATCATTTCACAAAGGCAGATTTTCATTCCTTTGAAATACAGGGTGAATTATACAACTATAGTATAATTTTTCATTACAATAAAAATGAATTCAATTAAACTAGTATTTCTTGAATAGCTTCTGTATAATTAGTATCATGTAAACGCTATGGGGAGGCAAAGCTAGATAATGATTCAGGCTGTGAGTTCAAATTTGACCTCAGACATTTACCGGCTGTGTGACCCTGCCTAAGTCAGCTTCCTTTTCTCATGCTGTCTAGGGAACCCTGGAAGCAGAGATTGTCACGTGCCTTTCTTTGTATTCCCCGTACTCAGCACAGGAGTTCCCATTGTGGACCTTTAAGTATAACTTATTGGTGCGCATTTCATAAATAGAGTGCAATCTTTCCAGAAAATTCATAAGATAAGAAGGCACACATTAGATACCTTATCTTTCTTCATGTTACATTAAAGCAATGTGAAATTGTTGGAAGAACACTGAGATCTGGCTTCTAATCCTAACTCTGCTACTGGTCCCCTGAGGTCACTTGGATCTCAAACATTCTTATTCTAAATGTGATGTAGTGGTTGCATTTTTTGCATGGGTTCTCTTTCCCTCTTCCTTTCTGTCTTTCTTGCAACATTTAATATGCCCTCTTAGTTTATGCCTAAATGACACCAAAAATCTGAATGATTTTTTTAAAAGCCCATCTCATCATCAAGCTACTTCTGAATAGATGGATGTTTAGCATCAAGTAGACCAAAATCCACAGATGAGTTTGTGTTTTCATTTTTCAGCCATACATCTAACACTACATTGATAGTCTTTCCATGTAGGAATTGCGAGATAGTGAATTAGGGGAATTGTCTGTGTAACCCAGAATCATGGAGCTTGGTTGGGTACAGGGGTAGGAGATTCAACAACCTCACTCCTGAAAATAAGTTTCATTATGCATTTTCTTGATATTTTTCTCTATCCCCTGAGTTCAACTCTCTTCTTCATTTTGCCTACACAGACATTGCTTAAGGCTATGCCTATATGAGCTCTCAGAAATCATCATTTTGGGATTCAATAATGTTTTTTGGCTTTTTTAACAATACAACTTATCATATCATCTGTGCGTTCAACCTCATTTGGTCAAACCCTAAAACCATAGTTTGTTTTTTTTTTAATTGTATTAAACCCTTACTATGTGCCAGACACTGCTCTAAGTGCCAGGAATACAAATACAAGCAAAAAGAAAGCCTTTCTCCTAAGGAGCTTACATTCTTTTTCTTTTTTTTAAACTTTATTCATTTTTAGTTTTCAACATGCACTTCCATAAGATTTCAAGTTTTAATTTTTTCACCTCACTCTCTTCCCACTTCCCCAAAATGGCATGGAATCTGATATAGACTCTACTTATACATTCATATTAAACATATTTTCACATTAGTCATGATGTAAAGAAGAATTAGAACCAATGGGAGAAACCATGAGAAAAAACAACAAAAGAAAAGGAAAGCAAATAGTATGCTTCCATTCGCATTCAGACTCCATATTTCTTTGTCTGGATATGGATGGTATTTTCAATCATGAGTCTTTTGGAGTTGTTTTAGGTCCTCACATTGCTGAGAAGAGCCAAGTCCATCAAAGTTAGTCATTGTACAATGTGGCTGTTACTGTGATCCATGTTCTCCTGGTTCTACTCCCCTCACTCAGCATGAGTTAATTCCAGTCTTTCCAAGTTTTTCTGAAGTTTGCCTGCTTATCATTTCTTACAGCACAATAATATTCCATTACATTCATACACCACAACTTGTTCAGCCAATCCCCAGTTGATGGATATCATCTCAATTTCCAATTCTTCGCTACCACAAAAAGAGCTGCTATGAATATTTTTATATATGTGGGTCCTTTTCCCATTTTTATGATCTCTTTGGGATACAACTCTAGAAGTGGTATTGCTAGGTCAAAGGGTATGCACAGTTTTATAGCCCTTTGGGCATAGTTCCAAATTCCTCTCAAGAATGGTTAGATCAGCTCACATCTCTACCAGCAATGCATTGATGTTCCAATTTTCCCATATCTTCTCCAACATTTATCATTTTCCTGTTTTGTCATGTTAGCCAGAATGATAGATATGATGTGGTATCTCAGAGTTGTTTTGTTTTGTATTTCTCTAATCAATAGTGATTTAGAGCATTTCTTCATATGGCTATAGATAGCTTTTTAAAAATATATAAATAGCTTTAATTTCTTCCTCTGAAAACTGCCTGTTCATATCCTTTGACCATTTGTGAATTGTGCAATGACTTGTATTCTTATAAATTCAACTCAGTTTTCTATGTATTTTAGAAATGAGGTCTTTATCAGAGACACTGGCTCTAAAAATTGTTTCCTAGCTTTCTGCTTCCCTTCTAATCATGGTTGCATTGGATTTGTTTGTGCAAAACCTTTTCAATTCAATATAATCAATATCATCCATTTTGCATTACATAATGTTGTCTGTTTCTTGTTTGGTCATATATTATTCACTTGTCCGTAGATCTGACATGTAAACTATTCCTTGCTCTCCTAATTTGCTTATAGTATCAGTCTTTATATCTAAATCATGTACCCATTTTTACTTTATCTTGGTATAGGGTGTAAGATGTTGGTCTATGCCTAGTTTCTGACATATTATTTTCCAGATTTGTTTTAAATCAAGGTTTTTTCATTATAATGAACTTAAACTATAATTCCCATAAAAACAGAAGATTCTCTCCCAGTTTTTATGAATGTAGAAGTGCCATTGGAGAATTGTGAGATACTGGAGCTAAAGGGACCTTTAAAAGCAAACCAAATCATTTTATAGAAATGCAAATCAAGAATTAAAGAAGTGAAATTATTTGTCCTAGATTACATTTTTAATTGTTGCTAATCTTTACCAATTACTCAATCCATCTGTAAAATTCATGACTGAAGTTTAAAAGAGTGCTTTTCACATTTTAAAGAAAAAAGCATTGAAATAGTGTGAACAGGTTGGAACTCAACCTTCATCTAAGGGATTTTTCAAATAATGTACCCTCATTTCAAAATTATCTGCACATGATTAGCTTGGAAATGTTTCCTAGACAAATTGTTTGGTAAAAGTTTTCATATAGTCCTAGAACCTTTGTTTCAAATCTACGTCCTTTATAGCCCTTGAATATATTTTGTGAATTCAAAATAGGTAAAAGGTTTTTGGGTTTTTTCCCTACTATTATAATGGGGTCAGCACTTACTTTGACACATGACAGTGTTATAAGAGGCTTTTACTCTAGGTAATTGCATAATGTGGGGGTTGTGATCTGAACAAAAAACATTTGAATTCCTCTAATAGTGAGTGATGTCTGAGTAAGTGTTGACTACATTTTAACTTGATTTTGACATTTTGAGTGATATATACAGCAGCTCTCAGAGTCATCTGTATGGTGATAAAAACCCCAGAGAACACTGATATAAAGCACTCGATAGATACTAATCAACAACCAACAAACATTTACAGAGAAACAACAATATTCAAGGTGCTGTGCCATGACACTACCTTATCTTTGTACCTTTACTATCTGCCTGTCTACTCCTCACTCTCCATGTAAGGTTATGATCTAGATATTGCCTAAATAGGTATACCATAAAGCTCGGTCCTTGGTCTTCTCTTGATGAAATTTATCTCTTGTTAATCTCACCAACTCTTATGGATTTCACTATCTCCATGTAAATGACTGCAAAAATTTATATGTGTAGCCATAGTCTTTCTCCTTAGCTTCGGTCATAATTACCAATTACTTAGTAGAAATTTTTACCCTTTTATAAAAATTTATTTTAACATTCTTTTTTAAATTTTGAGTTCCAAATTCTTTCTCTCCCTCCTACCCACCCCAACCACTGAGAAGGCAAGCAATATTATATCAGTTATACATGTGAAGTCATGGAAAAGCTATTTTCATATTAGCCATGTTGCAAAAAAAGCAAGAAACATAAAGTGAAAAAAAGTATGCTCCAGTCTGCACTGAATTCATTAGTTCTCTCTCTGTAGGAGCATAACATTTTTTTCACAATGGGTCCTTTTAAATTTTCTTGGATCATTGCCTTGATCAGAGTAGCTAAGACTTCCACAGCTGATCTTCATACTATATTGTTGTCACTGTTTACAATGTTCTTCTGCTTCTGCTCCCTTCACTTTTCATCAGTTCATCTAAATCTTCCCAGGTTTTCCTAAAACCATTTTTCTCATCATTTCTTATGGCACAACAATATTCCATCACAATCATATAGCACCACTTGTTCAGCCATTCTCTAGTTGATGGGCATTATTGGATATTTCCGACTGGATGTATGTAAACATATCAAATTCAACATGCTACAAACACGAATCATTATCCCTTCCCCTACAATCCACTCTTCTTCCTGACTTCCCTATTTCTGTTGAGGGCACTGCTAACTTTCCAGGTAATCAGGTTCACAATCTCAAAATTATCTTCATCTTTCAATCTCCCTTTTCCTCATATAGAATCAGTTGCTAAGTCTTGTGGAATATCCCTTTTCTACATATAGGACTGTATTATTGGAATAGTTATTTATTTGGTCTCCCCGCCTCAAATATCTTCATTCTCTAATACATCTTCTACCTGACTACCAGGTGATAGTCCTAAAGTGAAGGTCTGAACCTATCATTCCTCTGCTCATTAAACTCTAGTGGTTCACTATTATGTACTCTGTCATTTAAGGCCCTTAACCATTTGGCTCCAGACAACTTTTCCAGGCTTATTGCACATTATTCCCCAGCACATACTCTATGTTCCATACAAATTTGCCTACATGCTGGTTCTCACTCATGTTATTTCATCTCCATTTCCATGCCTTTATACAGACTGTTCCCAATACCTGGAATTTACCGCCTCCTCTCAGGATCCTTGACTTCTTTCAAAGCTCATTTGCATAAATCACTCTATGAGAAGTTTTTCCTGCTCCCTTCCCATTGCAAGTGCTTCTACACCCCAATGAAATTAGCTCACATTTAATTTGCATGTTTTAAAATTTAATTTAAAATTAAAAATATGACTTCTATAAAATATAGGTAATTTTAAAACATTACCTATATTTTGTAGAAGTCATTTTAAAATTATTTATATGTCATTTTTAATGATTGAATCTAAACTCCTTGAGAGAAAAACTATTTTTTTTCTTTGTACCTCCAGAGTCTAGCACAATCCATGGCACAGAGTAGACATTTAAAAACTGTCATTTGACTGAATCATTAATCAAACACTATGGAAGATGAACAGAGATATAATGCATGGTCCATGTCCCCCCAAAAGCTTATCATAGTGTTACAAGAACATTGCTTGCTTGAATACTTTAAGAATTCTTGATTTCACCTCCAAATTTACTCATTTCTTTAATCAACACAGATTGTAACTCTTTATGTCTTAGTAGGTCATCTATGTGGGCGCTTATGCTGAAAAATAAATCATCTTCAGATGCTCAACCTTCTGGTGATGAACCTTTTAGTATTCAAATAGGCTGGTCCTTGAATAATAGGGATGTCCAAGCCTGAAATCTTTCTAGTTTAATAGGATCTTCCAACATTCACACTACAGTGCCATGGCTTTTTCTCAATCCTCACCCTCCTTAGTGTCTCTAACATTTGTAAGTCCTATCCCAAAGCCCATTGGTATGGAACTCTCTCTTCACTGATGCAGCTGAACACCCTGCCCTGTGTGAAGGGCAGGTCAGAGTTGGTGAGAGGGCAGGTGAGTTCTAAGCCTTCTTCAATTCTCCCTTCAGAACTCACTAAACTTCTAATCATCAAAACTTTTCAGAATTGCTTCAGGTGCTTCTAGCTTTCAGGAGAGACAGAGACAGAGACAAAGAGACAGAGAAACAGAGAGAGACAGACAGAGAGAGACAAAGAGAGACCAGAGACAGAAACAGAGAGACAGAGACACACACAGACATACACAGAGAGACAGAGAAACAGAGAAAGACAGAGAGAGAGACAGAGACAGATAGAAAGGCAGACACAGACCCGGTCGAGACCAATCTCACTTCAGATTGCTGAAGGAAAAATAGAAAGATATGAGAGGACTGGCAGTGTCTTTCATGTCATTATATACAGCTTTCTCCTCTAAAGATTTTAGGGAGTTTACCCTTTGGTGAGATCAAGGATCAATCTTGGTTGAAATGTTATTTCAATCCCAATGGTGAAGACCCTTCACTTTGTGTTGTCCAGCGTATATTCTCATCTTTATGCTTTCTCTGACTTCTGCTTTGTTATAAGTTGGATAAATGGGTTTCTTTGTTATTTGTTCTCTTTGTTCATTGTGGAACTGGTATTTGGTGGGAAAGGGATCAAGCTTTGGATATAGAGCTTAAAGTACTCCTTCTCTGTCATAAAGATGACAAAGTGATCAGAAGTCAGACTGAACCCTTACATTATATCACCTAAACTAATAATATTTAAGGGACCAGATAGATATAATCCTAGGCCAGTGTCCCTTCTCACTGATGACAGCAGAGTAGCCTCTGGCTCCCATTTCCTGTTTCCCTTCCTATCAGGAATGAAAGTCTCCCTTGAGGAAAGATGGGGGTGGGGAAGAGAAAAGGTTAAAAATGTCTATTCTGTCTCCCTTTGGGCCATACAATGACAACCCGCTCCTTACATATGGGCCTCACTACACATGACCCCATTTCTCTACACATGGAGCTCACTAACTCTATACACTATTTACTATCTACTCCTTCTGGATACTCTGTCTCCTCTCTTGGTTTTCATGACACTGCTTTCTCTTGATTCTCCTGACTAAATACTCCTTGGTATCCTTTGTGGGATCATCATTCATGTCACACTCCCTAACTGTTGATGTACTCCCACAGTTCTTTCCTGAGCCCTCTTCTCTTTGGTTGCCATACTCTATCTCTTGGGAATTTTATCAGCTTTCATGGGTTCAATGATTGTCTCTGTGTAGATGACTCCCAGAGATACCAATTCAGCCCTAATCTCTCTTTCAAACTCAATTCCCCCATCACCAACTGCCTATTACACTTTCCAAGGAGGATAGCTTATACTCATCTTGAATCTTATACATTTAAAAGATAATTCATTATCTCTCCTTCAAACCTACCTTTCTTCCTAACTTCCCTATTTTTTGTCAAAAGCACCACTATCCTTCCAGGTACTCAAGTTGACAGCTTCAGTTTCCTTTAATGCCTCTCTCTCTCCCTCACTCTCCCATATCCAATCATTTGCTAAGACATTTCAATTCTGCCTCCACAGTCTCTCAATCATCACTTTCTCTCCATTCACACAGTCAGCATCTTAGCATAGGCCCTCATCCCCCCTTGTCTAAACTATTGTAATAGCTTATTAGTTGGCCTTCCTTCTTCCTTTCTCTTCTTTCATCAATCCCTCCTCCAAGTGCTTGTCTTTATTTTAGCACATTTAAATCTGAAAAAAGGGAGCTTAAATCCTAAAATGTAAATTTCTAGGGCAGGATAGAGTAATAGGAGCAATGGGGGTAAAAAGGTTAAGAGCCAAGGATAAAACTGGGTCTCAGGCACCAGTAAATGAAACAAAAGATTTGGAAAGAGTAGTTGCAGGAACCTCAGTAAAGTCATCACCATGCAAAAGGAAGAAAAGAGATCCTTCAGAGAGAATACCCTTAGATTTGTCACATACAGTTTTGACAAGCTTTCCATCATTTCATAGCTGTATGGGATACCTAGGTTCCAACTCCTACATAATAAGTTAACTCATCCCTTCTTTAACTTTTAAAGAGATAGGGAACCAATTATAGTTTTCCATTGCTTCAGGTATAAGGATCTAACCTGGCACCAAGTGTCTCTGATTTTATAATAGCTAATATTTATATAGTATCTCAAGGTTTGTGAAACACTTTATATTTGAACCTCAGAAGAACTAAATATTACTATTACCCCTATTTTATATATGAGTAAACAGAGGCTGAGAGAGGTAAAGGAATGTTCATAGTTATAGAGGTAGTCACTCTCCGAGGCAGGATTTGAAATCAAGTCTTCCTAATTCTGGGGCAGTGAGGCGGCACAGTGGATAGAGTGCTGTGTCTGAAGTCAGGAAGACTCATCTTCCTTAGTTCAAATCTGACCTCAGACACTAGCTATGTGACCCTGGGCAAGTCATCTAACCCTGATTTCCTCATGTTCCTCATCTGTAAAATGATCTGGAGAAGAAAATGGCAAGCCACTCTAGTATCTTTGCTAAGGAAACCCCAGATGGGGTCACAAAGAGTCAGGCATGACTGAAAATGACTGAACAACAACAAATTCTTGATTCCAAATCTAGCGCTTTATCCACTATGCCATAGGAAGGAACAATTTAAAACAGGCTAATGCAAATAACTCAAAAGAGTGATTAGAAAATTATAAAAATAATTCCTTACAAGTTATTTATTTTGACCTGTAGGTCAAAAAAGATCAAGAAAATGAAAAGGGAAAGGACAAAGTGTGTGTGTGTGTGTGTGTGTGTGTGTGTGTGTGGTCTCACCACTGTCATTCTGTCAGCAAGGAAAAGGGATCACCCCAAAATAACTTCTTATGGAGGACTTCAGAGGCAGAAATGACCACTGTTAGCCTCATAGAGAAGAGGAGACCAGCAGATTTATGGGGAAAAACTCACTGTATAACAGTGCTGGTTTCTTTTGCTGATCTGCTTTTTTTTCTCTCTTTTTAAAAAATTCTTTGTTACAAGGGATGGCTTTCTGGATGGGGGAAGAGGATGAGATATCTGAAAATTAAGATGATATGAAACAGCAGATGTGAATAAAAAAAAAACATTTTAAGCCCCATGAAATTATTGTTGGTGCTAACAGGTATTGGCAATGCTATGTAACTAGCAGAGTGCCAAGTAGCACACTTCATCATTCCATCTTTGTTGACCTCATTCTGGATGCCCAGGGTAGTCGTTTTCCTAAATCAGGATTCAAACATATATCCCATGTCTTTACATACACCTACAAATGTATGTTAAACATCTCTTTTCTTTATTTTCATTATTATAGTATTATAGAGTTAGAACTGGAAGGGACCTTAGAGGTCACTAGGTCAAACCCCTCATTTAGAAAGAAGTTTGAAAAAGTCAAAATACAGAGAATATTAAGAAGTTAAGTAGGTTCCTCAAGGTCACACAGGCAGTGGCTGAACCAGGATTTGAAAACAGATCCTCTGACTTCAAAGTCCTTTCACTACAACACTATGAAATCTCCTTTGAAATTCATTTCAATTAAGCTACTCAAAATTAAATTACTGTAGATACTATGGAGATAAAAAAGATTTCTGCTCTCAAGAAGGTTGTAATCTGACTCAGAAGGTGCGACTAATGTGCACAAAACCAGTGAAGCATGAAGACAGTACTGTGTATTATTAATGTTAAATTGTATTATCAGATTATGTGTGCTGTCAGCAGGGAAGGGAAAGCTCCCATGGACTCAAAACCAGACATTGTGTTTGTTATGTTCCCTATCTCAGAATGGTGTGTCAGTGAACTGAGCTCATTTTGCAGAACTATTTTCTTGAACTCTCACTTCCAGTTTTGGCATGGTGAATGACATTTGACTCAAAGATGTTTACAAAGAAAAACAGCATATTTCACCAAGGATTTTTTTCCCTGAAATATCTCTTTCCGTTGGGTCTATTTCAGCTCTGTCAGGCTTGAGGGCCATCACAACAGAAGAAACTATGTTTTGCTGTAATTCGATCCCCCAGAGGCATGACATCCCCAAATCACAATGCAGTGCTGGAAATAATGACTTACCAGTACTGACCTGTCATTCCCTCTGGAATATGACCTTATGAAGGTATAACTTCCAGAAGGAACTTGACAGCCATCTCTGAATGCTGGCAAAAGTTAAGTATCCTGGGAATTATTTTGATATGCAGTTCACACTCTCTGAAGCACCTTTCTTCATTAATTCTGCATCAAGACATGAATGAGACTATTTTCTTTTTGTCACACGAGGGCATGAGCAACATGGGACAGGATTATTCAGCAAGGATGGGAAAGAGAAGTTAAATTGGAGAAAAAGAGAGGATTTGAACAGATAAAATGCAGGTCAGAATAGGCATAGAAGGTCAGATAAGACAGGGAAGAACAGGCAAGCATTGTGGGTCAAGAAGGTCCAGTGTCCAGTAAGTTGAGAGGTCAGCAAGTTGGTTAACTGTGATGCTAGAGTAGAACCTATCAATATTTTCCCTTTTTTATACTGCCTAATGGATGTAAGGTTCCCAGGACAATTAGTGTTGACATGCCCAGGAGGACACTGAGCATTGGAGATGAATTCTGCTCATTTTAAATAAGGCAGAGCCAAAGACTCTAGCATTGCCTCACATTCTATTACAAGATTTACAAGATAAATGACTTCCTTAATTCACATTTCTTCCATCCCAATAAGAAAAAGGGATCCTTCCATGAGAATTACTATATCTGTTGAAAGCTGATAATAACTATTACTGGAAAGAAAATTACTTTGACAAAACTTCAACAGAAAATTATATAGTCACATTTGTCTGTCCAGGATGATCATTCCCCAGATCATCTTCTCTTCTCTCTCAAAACTCTTTCCCTTTGTAGTATTATCTACTCCCATCGGTTAGAAAATCACCTTTAGATAGGTTATTCCCAAATCTCTACTTTCTAGCCCTAAACTCTTTTTTGAATAGTCTCATGTATTCTATTGCCTAAGAGATATCTCTGCCAAGATATTTTGCCATTTCTCCAAGTTTAACATGCATAAAACTGAACTCATTGTCCTCCTTTAACATTTTCCTCAACCATCACCACTTCCTTACTGGAGCTCCATGGAGACACTGAAAAACTTGAAAACTTTGATACAGCTTTATTCACCACTAATCTTTAGGTCCATTGAGGGTGAGTGTCAATGCATGCTCTAAACCCAACTCTGATCATCCTTGCAGGGAATTGTAAAATAGCAAATACCACCCCCAAGCAAAAACAGATATTCATTCATGTTTTTCTTCTTCTTGTCAACTTTTGTCTCAGCTTTTAACAATTCTACATCTTAATACAGGTCTTAAGATTAATTTTCTTTATAAACACAACACAGGGAGCCAAACAATATTCACTGTTTGTTTGCTTCTCTTTGGTCTTAGATCTTCTTCACCCTGAAGACCACTTATGGGGCTAATTCATTTTATTTTATCTTTTTGGTTAATTCATTTTAAATATTAACAGCAACTTACATTTTATAGGTATTTTAAAGTCTGAAAAATGCTTTCCTCAAAATCATCCTGTAAGCAATATGTGAGTAATACAAGCATTAATATTCCCATTTTACATGTGAGAAAACTGAGTATCTGAAGAAAAATACAAAACCATGTATCCTATCTATTCAAAATCACTATAAGGCTAAGAATTTCATATCATCTTCTAACAACTCAAATGAGAAACCACAATTCTTCGATGATGTTAATATTCTTTGACTCAAGATCATATGACATCACAGGAAGATAATTGTAGTTTTTAAAATGGGCCTTATTTCAAGGAGAAGCTTGGGAACATTAAAAGAACTATGCAATTTTCCAAAGAAAATTTAAACTACTGAATTTCCTCTGTACAACCTTTGGCCCCACTTGATACGTATTTGTAGTATCTGCCAGATATGTCTTGATGGATGAATTCTCCAGATTGTTCATTCAATGTATGGACTGTGGATCCAAGAATCTGTAGTATGCAGAAGGGGCCACACCCCAGTAAAATTGTCTTGGCAAAGGAGCTACACCAGATTGAAGGTAAATGAGAGGCCTCAAATCCATCCCTGAATTAGGGGAATGTTTATCCCAATCATGGGAAGACTTCCCCCGGTAGAAAAGGTGGATGAGAACAATTTATCCCAATGGCCATGAAGGCAACTGAAGCAGGTGCTGTTGGGTGTTTAGAGATTACTCAGACATTGAAACTGCCAAGGTCATCTACTGCTATTGCCAGTAATTTTGACTTTTGTCCTGCCATTGGACTTCTGTGACTCAGGAAGAGAGATTGAGGCTGAAGACTTTGTGCAACTTTGCCTCACTTAAATCTAATTCACGCAGTAGTCAAAACCACCCTCTGATGTCATCCATCCTTTTAAAAAATGAAGGCTGAATAGCAGTAACAATGAAAACAAGAATCTGTCTTATTCTGGACAATAGGTAATCTTCATCTCCTTAGCTTTCCTCTATGGATACTTAAGGTAAACTCTTCTGAGTAATTATGGATCTCATTTAAGAGAAGTTTCTTCCAGCTTTGGATACTTAATGTAAGCAGCATTTTATCATCTAGAAGACTGTATCATCTGTAGGGAAGACCTTGTCAAATTGCAATTTGTACTGGATATTCTCCAAAATGTTCACAAAAACCTTTGGCGACTATGCCTCTCTCTAGTTTATGTCTCACTTGATAGTAGTAATCAGAGGATTCTTTGAGCTATCTGTGCTGTCCACTGAAACTGTTCTCTCCAAAGTTAATAATGACCTCTTCATTGCAAAACCTAATGGCTTTTTCTCAATCCTCATTCTCCTTGATCTCTCTGCAGTCTTGGACATTGCCGATCACCCTTTCTTCCTTAATACTTCCTTCTCTCTAGGTTTTTGGGACACTGCTCTTGCCAGGTTCTCATCCTGCCTATCTGACTATTCTTTCTCTTCTCCTTTGCTGTAATTTCCTTCAGATCATGCCTTCTAAGCATAGGTGTCCCTTCAATTTTTGTTCAGGGTCCACTTCTCTTAACCCCTCTATACTACTGTAGTTGGTGACCTCATTGGCCCCCATGGACTTACTAACCATCTATCCTGCTAATTCTCCAATCTACCTATTCTGCCTTGACCTTTCTGCTGACCTCCAGTCTTGCATCTCCAACTGCCTTTCAGATATCTTTAACTTGAAGTCCAGTAAATGTATTAAGCTTAAAATGTCCAAAATAGAGCTCATTATCTTCCCCCTGAAACCCTCCTCTGTCTTCCTACCATCCCTGGTGCTGTAGAGTACACCACCATCCCCCAGTCCTTCAGACTCATAACCTAGGCATCATCCTGGATTCCTCACTATATCTCACCCCTCCTCCCCATATCAAATCTGCTGCCAAGGCCTGTTGATTTCATTTGCAATGCCTCTTGAACATGCCCCCTCTTCTATTGTGACCCTGTCACCATTCTAGTATAGGCCCTCATCAGCTCACACCTAAACTATTATAAAAGCCTGCTCAGTGGATCTGCCTGCATCATCTCTCCCCTCTCTGATTCATCTTCCATTTAACTACTAAAGTGATTTTCCTAAAGTGCAGGTTACATACCTACCACAGTAGATGCCAGTGGTTCCTTATTGCCTCCAGGTTCAAATACAAAATGTTGTGTTTGGCATTCAAAGTCCTTCATAACCTAACCTCCCACTGACTTTCCAGTCTTCTTATACCTTTCTCCCTGACAAATACTCTTTAATCCAGTGATACTGACCTCTGGGCTATTCCACACACAAGAAACTCAATCTCTCAGCTCTGGGCACTTTCTCTGACTGGCCCTCATGCCTGGAATACTCTCTTCTGCTGTAGCTACTGACCTCCCTTACATTCAGTTCCAACTAAAATCCCCTCTTTTATCGGAATCTTTCCCAAATTCCTCCTTCCCTCTCTTAATTATTTCATATTTATCCTGTATATAGCTTTCTTTGTATATATTTTGTTTATATGTAGTCTTTCCTATTAGATTGTAAGCTCTCCTTGAGTGCAAGCACTTGTCTTTTGCCACTTTTTGTATACCAGACACTTAGTACAGTACCTGACACAAAGTAGGTGCTTAATAAATGTTTATTTATTGATTCTTAGATCTTTTAAAGCATTTTGTATGATTTTGACAAATACATAGGAGATATTTTGGTGGGAGAGAGAATTCAAGAATTCTACCAAATCAATATTTTGAGTTTCAGAAAACAAAAAGCACAGTAAAACATATTTTCTCTACCTTTCATTCAGTTACATGATTTTCAAGATGTGATCTCTTGTACAGTATCATTCAGTATGTTCTCTTCTTTACATTCTTCAAAGATGCCTTTGATCAGATATAGATTACTTTATCAATTTTATAGAGATAATAGTAGATAAATGTGTTCATACTTACTAGTATTCTCTTAGTCACCATCAACATGAGTATCATCAGCTTGGAAATAGTTTAGTTCAGTTTTATTGACTATTTTCATTTTGTTTGGTACAGATGACACATTCATGTATCATAGCTGGGACTGTTGTGTTAGATTTCAAATGTGGCAAATCAACTGCGTTTGATGGCAAAAAGTTCATTCTGAAAAAACATTTTATGTATCTATTTATTTTTCTCTTCTCATCTCATCCTTAAATGCCCTAATGATGACTATTTAGGGGGCCCATTTGCAAAGCTTTCTTCTTGCCTACTTGACCTGCCTCACAATCTCACTGTTTTAAAGGCAACACTGATAATAACCTTCTACCATCCATATGTAAATAGTAGACATAATTAGTTGACATACTAATTATTTGACTTTTCAAGCAATCTTTCGATATTTGCATATACATGAGATTCCTTGTTGAAGGAGAACCTTTAAAGTGGCATTTTGTCCCACAGCACAATTTTTTTTAAACACCTAGGCACTACAAGGTGTAATGTAAAAGAGGAAATGGATTTGTTGTTCTTATCCTTAAAGAGTATAACTAGGAACAATGGATGAAAGTTGAAAAAAATGGCTGATTTTGCTTTGATGTAAGGAAAAAATTCTTTAAAATTATAGTTATTCAAAGTAGAATAAGCTATCTGCCGAGATGGTGAGTGATCACTGGAAATCTTCAAGCAAAATCTTAATGACCATTGATCATTAATAACATAAAATTAATTCTTTTCAGGGATAGATTGGATATGACAGCTTTAAGATTCAATGACACCTAAATGATAACTTCCTTTTGTTCACTGTACCTTTATGTCAATTGCATGGAAATAAAGATGTGTTCTGCTATAGAATTTCATTTGCAGAAGTCTTCCTGTTACCTTTTCATAACCTTCATCAAGGATTCCTTGTATATTAGGCTCACAGAGATTTTCATTATTACAAGTCTTCCAGTGGATGGTTGTATACCTGTTAGAGATGTTATAGAGGGGATTCCTGTATTAGACGAAAGGTTGTAATGAATTATCTATAAAGGTCTTTTCAACACTCTGATTCCCCTACTAATCAATATAAACAGTTTGTTTGTTTTTTTAAGTTGTGGAAGAATACGTTTGATTTCTATGTCGTTTCATTGCTTTACTCTACAGGATAAAATAAAAGCAAATAAACCATACGATAAAACTTCACATAACTGGAACCTAGCTAAGTAAGGGATAAAACTGGTTTACTGGAAATAATGCTGGACCAAATCAGAAGACCTGGGTTCTCACCATTATTCCAACACAATAGCCACATTGCCTGGAATAAATCATTTAACTTCTCTCTGTTTACACACACACACACACACACACACACACACACACACACACACATACACACACACACACACACACTCGCTTTTTGGAGGGCAATTGGGATTAAGTGACTTGCCCAAGGGCACACATTTTTTTTAAAGCAATACATGTTATTAAACTATAGGGTATGTTTCTTATTAACACGCAGTTAGATTGACGCTTCAAATCATAAATTCAACAAACAAAAACTTGCAAATTACTTACCATAACCAATGAGCTAGTATCCTTTTCACAACTTTTTTACATTCTCAGTGACTTGCAGGCAGGAAAGATTTCAAACTACTTCATCCGTTATTTTTGTGAAAACTAAGATAAGACATTTCTGTTGGATACAAGAGATAGTTTCACATGAATGAATTTGTACTTGTTGGCTTTTTTTCCCATTAGGTTTTAGTGGATGCTCAACATGTCCTGCGGACTCTAATACACTCACAGAAGAAATTAATTCCTGTCTTCCCAAAAGCAAGATTTATAATGGATTGGCACCCTGTGGTTTCCTGGAACTACACTTGATACAGAGAAGATTCCCTTTCTCAGAAAGGATGAGAGGAGTTAAATTAACAAGTGTTTGTTATACACCTGATACTGTGTTGAGTTTCTGCTTCCTGTAGTCACATTAAGACAAGTTCTCCAAACTTGGTTATGACTCCCATAATTTCTTTTGTGACCATTCTGGTATGGAAATTGGTGTTTGCTGAAGCCACTAATCTTTGCTAAAGTAAAAGTGTATTTAAAAAAAATTTTTTTCTGGAACAGAATAATGATTTTTAAATGTAAATTTTTCACTGATTATTTTCAAAAATATATATTTCAGATGGTAGAAATGGAACATCTCATTACCCCTAGATTGTTGATTGCACTGATTACTTTCCCTTTCAGAACCTATTGAATAATTATTTACCTTATCCTGTATATGAGCAATCAGCTGTGTTTGGTGCACTTTGCAACCTGGAAGAGAACTTTTTTATGAGGAACTTTCAGAATTCATAAGGAAGGGTTTTACTTCTAGTTCACTTATAAAGTCAATGCTTTCATAATCTGTGACATTTTCCCCCTGTAGAGTCCACAACCAAGGGGATAATAAATGGTGTTAAATCTTTCCATGACCTGAATGGGGGAAGAGGAACTCTGTATCTTCCAAACAAGAGAGACACCAAACCTCAGAGTTGTAAAGTAAGTCAATAACCATCTAACCTAAACCATACCTCAACGAGGATCCCCCCTATTGCACCCCGAGATGCACTTCAATTTAAAAAAAAAACAGTGACAAAAATAACTGGCTGTGTAACCTTGAGCAAGTTACTTAACCCCAATTGCTTTAAAAACAAACAAAAAAAAAAAACCAGAAAAACGGTGGAGTCAGAGTTTAGCCTAAAATGGGAAGACTTAAAGGGCAAGAAAGAGGACACCTACTATCCCCATCCAATTAGGATTTCCTGCTCACCCAATTCTATGCAACTGTACAGTACAGATATTTGGTTCATTGACCAAGGCATGGCATAAGAGATACTAGCCAAAACAAACATCTTTTGGGAACACCGTAGTATCTCTATGTTCAACAGAGTTAGAGATACCAATCAACTGTTTAAATTACCATAGATAACTAGAGGGCTCAGTGGACAGAGAACTTGGTCTGGAATCAAGAAGATCTAAGTTCAAATCCTGCATCAGATCCTTATTAACTGGGTGATCCTAGGCAAGTCACACTCTGTTTGCCTCAGTTTCCTCAACTATAAAATGAGGATAAAAGCACCTACCCCTCAAGGTTGTCATGAGGATCAAAAGAGATCATCTTGGCAAAATGCATTTAGAACAGTGCCTGGCACATAATGCGCACTATATAAATGCTTATTCCTTTCCCCATAACAAGGATGGCAGTACTAGCCATTTAAAGAACACTTTGGTCATCATTATACTAGAAAAGCCCCTGAACCCACTCAGCTCATCCATAAACCATCAAATGGTTGCACAGGTCTTCAGGTAATACAAACTGTCAGGGCTTCATCAGACTCATGGAGGAAGCCCAGCTTCTGGCTGCAGAGTTTATTTTTACCTTAATGAGAACAATTTGGATTTTCTTTAGGCCTGGAAAGGGTGTGGCTTTCTGTTCCTCACACTGTCTTACTCCTTTTGTTATACTAGAGTCATAAAAGCAATTACTGTTTGGTTAAAGTTGAAAACAGCAATTTTAAATAATTAAAAAAGGGAACCATTTTTTAATATAATTACTATCATTATTTTTTACTTGGGAGCAAACAGGGAGATAAGTACCTTGTGAATCAATAAAAGCTGCAGCACACAGTCTCTGAGTTTTATTTATCTGAGAGCTGTTTATCTCACTGAATCCTCCCTGGGGGGGGGGGGGGAGTGGGTATAATAATTATTGCTTAATTATAGCAAAAGGGAATGTTCTTATGCAGTTATAAAGCAGAGTGACTCAGAGATCTGCATTTGTAAAGAGCCATTTTTAGGCAAGACAATTCTTAAGAGCTTGCAGGGTACTACAGGGGCAGCAGACTCCTGTGATTTGGTTTTGTCAACTCTGACTCTAGTCAAATTTTCTCAATTCACTATTGAACAAATTGTCCCCTTCTTGCTGGGTTATATATACATATATATATTATGTGTATGATGTATATCTACATTGTGTGTGTGTATGTGTCTTGGGGAAGATATATTTGTATTTATCTTAACCATTAGGATTTAGCAGTCTGTCTGCCTCCATGGGATAGTTTGTATGGGTGTTAGCATTCCTCTGTGTCCAGGGTTGGGCAAAAAGAGAAATTCCTCTTCTTTAGAGGATTTCTGAAGGAAGGCAGCCAGGCTTTCATAAACTATTATATATGAGAAACAGTGGAAGAAACAAGGAATCACCTAGAGAAGAAAGGAGCTATGACACCATTCTCAAATACTTTAAATTTAGAATTGGAAGGTGCCTTGAAGACTACCTAGTTAGCCTATACCTGACTAACAATCCCCTCTACAACAGTGCTTACAACCAGTCATCTAGCCTCCATTTGAAGACTTCTGGTTATGGGGAATCTATTGTCTCCTGATACAGGCCATTCTACCTCTAGATAGCTTCTAAATGACAAGGTTCTCTATGAAACCTATCACAGGATGAAGCATAATTACCATTTGTTGGTTTGATTTGAAGACTTCTGTAATTGTTTTTCTCTTACATTGAACCAAAGTTTTCTAATTCCTACTGATTGCTCATAGCTTGGCTTTCTGCTAACAGAGCAAGTCTACCATATTCTACATGACAACCCCTCAAAGATTTGAAGACAGCTATTCTATTCATACAAAGGCTCAAATCTTCACTCCTCCACAATAAACACCCCCCACTTCTTTCAATTCATCATTATATGGAATGGCAGCCAATTTTTTCACCATGGGGTTTTTGTTTTTGTTTTCCCTCTTAATGGACTCCAGCCAGTCAATGCCCTTTTGAAATTGTGATGCCTGGAACTGAAAATAATATTCCTCATTCCAACAGACCAGGCAAGAATTCAGCAATCCCAGCAAACTATCACCTCCTCTGTTCTTGGCGCTGTGCTTCTTTTAAGGCAGTTATATAGAGTATTGACTTTTTATTGGACTCATGTCACTTTGACGACTTGAGTTTCTAATCCACTAAAAACCTCCTGATCTTTTTTTTCACACAAGCTATCTAGTCATTCTTCCAAATCCTATACTTATACAACTAATTTTTTTTAGCTGAAACATAAGAATTCACATTTATCCCTAGAAAGGTTTCATCTTAACAGGTCCTGACCATCAGACTAACAGTGTTCTGGATCTGGACTCATCTGATTTGTAAATTATTCTTGCCACATTTGAAAATTTGAAAAGAATGGCATCTATGACTCTATCCAAGTCTTTAATTTAAAAATGTTGAGCAGCATCTTAATTTTATTTTCAGTGGAGCCATTGAGGTATAGTGCATAGTGCTAGATTTGGAGTAAGAGGATCTGTGTTCAAACCAGAGATCTGTCACTTTACTTGTGTGACCTAGGGTGAATCACTTACCTCTGAACTTCAGTTTTCTCATCTATAAAATGAAGGAATTGAACTCTATAGTCCTTAAGGACTCTCCCAATTCTAAATCTGTGATCCCATGATTCTCAACTTCAGGGTACAGAAATACTGCGTTTAAACAACTTTACTTTGGCCTTGGCTAACCCAGTGTTTGTCCTGGCAAAAACCTGGAAAATAATGATGTTTCAAGAGTTATATACTAGTTACCTAACTAAACAGGCTGACTATTCTACCTCAATCATATCATTATTGATATACAGCAACATGAAGTGTTCACGTCAAGATGAGATTTGGAGACTGTCTCCTTAAAAAGAGAATACACACTCTTTGGTGCTCCAGAGGATGGGACTAGTGTAGTTTATTGAAGTTTAAAAGAGGTAAATGCCATCAAATTTAAGGAAGAGTTTCCTAACAACTAGAGTTTTGAGCAGATTTTTCAGAAGGTTGTAGTGAACAGTAAATTTGACATATATGCCTCCTATGCCTTTTCCAAGTCATTAACAATAATGTTGAACAGAGTCAAGTTGATATGGAGCTATTAATAACTACTTCTTGGATCAGCTAATTTTACTAGTTCCTAAATCTACCTAATTATACTATCATCTAGCCCATGTCCCCCTATCTTTTGCACAAGGAATTAAGAAAAGTTTTTGTAAAAGTTTTACTATAATCCAAGTATACTACATTTACTATCCTGATCTACTAACCTTACTAGGGATAAGAACTGAATCTGCAACTTCACTATTATAGAAAAGTCACAGATAAGGGATTTCTCTACCAGTTCAGGTTGACATCTTCTCTGCAACTTGTAGTCTTAGAAAGTTACCTGTGACATGGATACATTAAGTAACTAAGTGGTTCCAAGGCCAACTCTCTATCAAATGAAATAATGCACTTAGCACTGTGGCTGACACATAGTAGGCACTTTAAAAAATTCTTATTCCTTTCACTTCCCTTTAGCCCACTTCATCATGGTGTCTTTTGCTGTGGAAAATGGCACAACTTCTTCTTCATGAAGCACATAGTAGGTGCTAAGCAAATGCTTTCCCTATACTCAGATAGAAGTTGAATAGCTCAGCTTCCTTACTATTATCCATTGTCACCTTCAGCAGCAGTCTTTCCCTTCTTCAATTCTCCTCTTGCTTCCAACATAGCTTCAAAAGCTTTTTTTATTTTCATAATTTATTTATTTATTTATGATAGCAGCTGTTTTTCTTGGTACAACCAAACCTTGACTGTTTGAGGGCTTAAGCACTAAACAAGATCATGCATGCTGTATTTTAAAAATATTTTTCCCAGTTGCTTGCTTTTGCTTCCATCTTCTATATTTGTCTTGTAAAAAACTGAAATCATCAGTGAGTTCCCTGTGTGAGCACAATAGGTCTCTTTATGAAACACCTCTCTTTTATCATCTTCAATCAACTGATTAATGATGCAATAATGAATGATTTATGATTGTACATTCAGAATCTCTTGAGAGCTTCTCATCCCTCCTGAACTGACTCCCCCTATAGAATTTTAGATCAGAGAAGACTTCATGTCTTTTCTCTGAAGCCTTTCAAATCAACTCTCCCAAAAATGTCAGTCTGATTTCACCTTTCTATAGTATCACGAGTTCAATGATGGAGCCATTCCTTACTTCTATGGTTTATATAATTTCTACCTAAGCAACCATTTCCTCATTGTTAGTCAAGATCTTATCCAGGATAAAAACTTCCTTTGTCACTTCCTTGACCTGTTGAATGATGAAATTGACTTTAAGACAAGTTGTGAATTTACTGGCAACTCTGCTTTTGTTGGGACATCACTAGCACATGTCTAAGCAGCCTTATGTCTCCATTTTGTTTGGGTGCTAGGTTTGCATTCTATTCAAACTTCTTATCTATGTTATTTTATTCTCCTGTACCACACCCCAAGTTTTAGCAAGTGACAGGCACATAAAAAGTGTTCAAAAATATGTTGATTAATATAGGATGTGTCCTTTTCTCACTTTGGCCTTCACAAATCTGCCAACGTGATAAAGTGAGTGGACAAAGGAACTAATGAAGGCCCTAGTCTTGGGGATGCCAGCACTTTGGAATGGTGGAGTTGTGGTAATATTAAACAATTAATGAGAAAATATGACTAGTTTTGTGTTAAGGATACAATTTTCTCAACCAATAGTTACTGGGGATTAGAGTGTATTAAAGATTTGTACTTTTCATATCTTGGGATTTTTTTTTCAGCAATAGACAAAAGAACACTCAGCAGGCATGCCAAAGAAGCAATTTTGTGCAAGGGAAAGAAGTATTTAATGGGAACTAGAAAGCACATGGCGAACTTTCTAGCCTAGAATGAACATGGAAATTCCTATATAAATAAAAGATAAAATTCTTAATAGTAATCCTAAAGATAGAAGACACACAGCATTCTTATAAGTAGCATGGAAATAGCTTATCATTCTGCATCTATCCGTAACCTTGTGTGGCCTCTGATGCAGATACCACAGAAAAGCAGAGGAGTTTCCCCAATTTCTCCCATTTATGGCATGAGACAAGAGGAAGAGAGCCATTGCTTCCCTTCCGGAGAGTAACAGGAAAAGAAGAAAGAAATCAAAACTTTCAGAAGAATTGCGTCTTTTAGTTCCACATACTATTTGTGTTCTGATCCAGTGACATAGTAGTCTTTTTGCCTACATCTCAGTTACTTCCCCTGTATAACGTTAATGGGATAGATCTTCCTTGCCCATTAATAGGGCTCAGGTGGAGTCCATTAAGGGAAGCTTCTTTGGGGGTAGCTTGCTTATGCAAAGGCTTTCATACCTTTTGTTAATTTCTAATTAGGCACTGAGTCATGAGGTTTGCGATGCCCTCTGGCTCTAAAAAGGGCATATATACTCTAAGGTTAGTATTTTGCTTTGGAGTTCACTCACTGGAAGAGTGTTTTTCTGATTTGACCAAATGAGACTCTGGGTAGCCATTAAGGAGCCCCTGGCTTTGAAAAACCCAGATCTTAGTGCTTCTCTCTCTGGTTACTATGTATGTATTGCCTTAGTCAGACAGTTGGATGTGATAATTTCTCAGACAGTTAGAAGCCCTGTCGGTTGGTTTTTATTTCTCTGCTTTTATTTTCTCCATTTCTTTATTTGGATTTTCTCTTAAGTTAAGGGGGCTGATTTTTCCCCTGAACTAATGAATATAATTTTTAAAAAAAGATTGTTGACCCCTTTAACAGCTATCTTTCCTAGTAAAAACCTGTGCTAGCAGCCATCCTGGGTATGCCAGTGTGGTTGCCATTACACCCTGAGGACTGGAGACCACATCGTAAGTTTTGTATTCTAGGCTCTGAGTTCAATATCAGCCCAAGAACCAGTGAAGATGTCCCACTTTTTCAGAGAAGATAAAGATCAAAGGGGCCCTGGTTCATTAATAGAGAATTTCCTCCAAAATTCAGTCACAATATATATCCAGTCTCTATCCCTAATAAGGTAAGCCTCGTTTTCTGAATATTGTTCACCAGCAAAGTGGTAAATCAGGTTATCACACATCCCATTTCAAAATGTAAAAGGGAACACAATATCTATTAAGAATCAGAATACAGCTAGAGATAACTAAAGAGGCAGGTCCCTAATACAGAGAAAGAAATTGTCTATCATTTTTATTCCCCAGAATTGAGGCTATTATTATTTCCTGTGAAGACTGATAATAGAATGGGGCCGGGGTGAGAGAGCATCCAAGCATTACAGGTAATGTACATGCAGGTGAGAACACAAATGGAATTGGAAAAGCAAGGGAGTCATTAGACATCACTGATGATGAATGAAGTCGCTTATTGTGATAGGGAAGATTTTGGACCTAAGGAATTCAGGACAGAGGATTTAAAGGAAAATGTGGAAGAGATATTTTTCCATGTCTTTGTTTATATGATTTCCCCTCCTTATATTTGTCATCTATATTAGCCAATTTAGCACTTATTAATAGAATATCTGATATTGTTAGCAAATAACATGGGTATGTCATTCCTTCCCTTCTAGATTATGAACCCTTGAGGGTAAGGGTTTTTGGTTTAATCTTCTTTGTATTTCCTTCAGTCCTGAGCCCAGAGTTAAAGTGTTTTTTTTTTTATAAACGTTAATTGATTGACTGATAGATTATTCATCTTTACCAAAGTTCTCAGTGAAGGAGACTACAAAGGTATAGATAGAAGATGCTGCAAGAGGACTGGAAAAGTCCAAATAATGGCCAAAGGGAGAGTTCAGTTCACCATTGTGACAGTATTTTTAAGTGTGTACACTTAACTTGCAGAATAAGCTGAAGAAAGTGTTTCTTGCAAAGGGTTGTGGAAAGAAAGGTCCACAGTTTCATACTAGAGAATTTAGGAAAATCTTAAATATCCGTAAGAGTGGGACCCTGAGAGAGCCCAGATAAATTAAAGTCAATCTCCAAAAAGATAGGGATTGATTAGTAGATACACGTGCCTCTCTGTGGATCTCTGTTAGGAGATGCACATTCCTAAATTCTGTTTTAAGTCTCCGCCCACATAGAGTCCCATTTATGTTCTCCTGGTCCAAGTAACCTCTTCACCAGGCCTCACCTGCCTCATAAGCCAGGTCCCAGTCATTGCCTGGGATCATTCCTCAAAAGGAGTCAGGAAATGCAGAATTTTAGAAGCTATGAGTTGAAAAGGATCATATATCTAAATCTAGAAGGGATTGTGAAGGCCACTCATTTTATGGACAAGAAACTGAGGCCCATGAAAGCTAAGATGCTTCTGCTTAAAGTCACAGAAACAGTAACCATCACAATGAGATCTGAACCCAGGACCTCTGACTGGAGAATCAACACCCTTTCTAACATACCACAGTGACATGAGACCAACATATATTTGACCATTAGTCCCCTCTACAACATTCCCAAAAAGTTGTCATACCTCTTTGGCTCAAGAATATCTGGTGAGGTTTCTGGCTTATGTTCTTACTTTCTATTCCTAGGTCCTGGGTTCAATACCAGATTATAGACCTCTGAGATAGGCCAGTCCAGGACTATTTATTTCTCTAAGCTCTAGCATGAAAAAATCCATGACAATATGACTCCAACTTCAAACACTCACTAACTTGTATGATATTGAAAAATAGTTTAACCTTTTTCCAACTTAGTTTCCTCATTTGTAAAATAGGGATAATAATAACTCCTCTCTCTCAGGTAGATAGACAGACAGACGGATGGATCAATAATATGTGCAAAACTTAAAAGTGTTGTATAAATGTAAACTTTTATTACTATTGCCGTAATTAATGCCATTTCTCTAAATAGCCTAAGAAACTAAGGGCCTGAGGGTGGAGAATGAGCTTTAGAGAGAACAGTTTATAGATAGAAGGTTATATTTTATCTGACTGGCTTCTCTACAGATATATAGGTTATCTTCTTAATGAGTTCAGAAAAATCTTTGTCTCACTAGTTGGAGAGCCTTAATGAAGATTCTGGACCTTCAATATGCCCTTGTGCAATCAGTCCTCAACCTCATCAGAAGAGAGCTTGGAAACAAATAAAAAGAGAGTAAGACTGAATACACTTCTCTCACCCTAAAGACTGAGAGAACATTAGCATCTTAACCTTGTGGGTGTGGAGAGGAAAAAGTCTTTATTCTTCACTTCCTGGAATATGGGGGAGGTAAGTGGTACTTACTTTTACTGAGTCAGAACTCTGTACTTATGCATAGTTGGAGTAGAAGGTTATTATATGTTGTTACTTTTGGGAGACTGGGAAATTTCTGAAATTCCAACATAGAAAAGTAGTAACATCTTCATGTGAATTGTGTATCAAATTCCCTTTGTTTCAGAAAAAAAAATCTGGCTGGCATGAGGGCAATGGACAGCTGAAAAGAGGAATTAGGAATGCAGAAAGGGAAGTTTAAGGTCACTGATGAAAATGTTTGCCCACTTCCCAATTTTTGCAGGGGTCATTCCTGGTTAAAAGGAGACAATTTAAATACCCCCCCACACACACACACACTAAATAGCAATAAAGCACATATGTTGCTCAGTAGTAGGCCTAGATTTTAATTAGGTTCTTATCTAATATGACAGAATATTCAGTATCTTATTATTTGCCATGAAAAATGTTTATATTATTAGTCTTGTGATCAGAAGGAGGCCTAATTTTGGAAGCATTTTTTCTGAGAAAAATAAAATTTCATTTTCTCCCTTGACCTATTTTAACATATTCTGCCCCACTAAACATTTTCTTTCCCATGCATTCTCCTGCCTGCATTTTATGCAAACAAGCTGCTGAGCATGAGAAAATAAACTACATTTGTCTTCCTGCCACCCACCCTAAAGGGAACTATGAGAAACCCAAGCACATTCATTGATCATGCTTCTAACCTCGAGATTGATTGGCTTGTATAAGAGTACCTATCTCACAAATAAATTCATGAATACAATGATGTTGAAATTATCCCTCCCTACCCCTACCCCCAACCCCTGTTTCTAGCTACGTGGACTTTTTCACTTTGGTGCTCTAGTAAAACCTGACTACTTTAGGGAAGCATAATATCCTAGTTCTCCTTCCCCTTCCTAGAACATGAACTAGGAGTTTGGGAGCATGGGGCAAGTGGATGTTCCATTTGGGAGGCTTCCTTGAGATGCACCCCAGGGGGGAATTTACCTTGGGACCCCATAAGGTTTCTGTGCTGCTAATAAATGAGTCCAGAGGGCGAGCTAAGGATGGGCCCATTAATATGAAGAATCGTGCCTTTGGACTTGTTGGTTATCCTCTTAATTTCATACTTTGGGAAAAAGTCTTAGTGGCTCTCCCTAGTTAGAGCTCTCTCTCATAAAAACTCATTCTGTCTTAGTTTCCTTCCCCTCAGGGCTTTTCTCTAAGCTAAGTGAGTTTCCTCCCCCTTTTTCACATGATCTGAATCCCATGCATATAGACAGCTTTTCCATTCTGGAAGAGGAGGCAGGGGAGTGAAATTCTAAATGCTCTGTGAGATATTTCCTGGTCCTATTTATCTACTCTGCTTAAAGAGTTAGTGACCAGTGTTCCCATCACCTTTAGAGATTCAGTGGTGAAAATGGAATCTGAACACATGGTAATCATTTATCCCCTCTCATCAGAAGAAAATGTGGTGAAAACATTAAATCATGGAATTACAGACTAAGAGTTAGGAGAGACTTCAGATGTTTGACTTTATTTAGAGGCAACTGGGTAGCAAAATGGACAGAGTGCTAGTCAGGGAGACCTGTGTTCAAATCTAGCCTCAGATATTTACTAGCTGTGTGACTTCAGATAAGTCATTTAACCAGTGAATGTTCAGTTTCCTTAACTTTAAAATGGGTATAATATAAATGGCCAAAGACCACCCCACCCCAAGGTTCCCCACCCCAAGCCAAAGATATGAATAGGCAGCTTTCAGATGAAGAAATTAAAGCTATCAATAGTCATATGGGAAAATGCTCTAAATCACTATTGATTAGGAAATGCAAATTAAAACAATTCTGACGTACCACCTCAGACCTATCAGATTGGTTAATATGACAGAAAAGGAAAATGATAAATGTTGGAGAGGATGTGGAAAAATTAAGACACTGATATACTGTTGGTGGAATTGTGAACTGATCCAACCATTCTGGAGAGCAATTTGGAACTATGCCCAAAGGGTAAGCAAACTGTGCATACCCTTTGATCCACCAATACCACTACTAAGTCTATATCCCAAAGGGATCATAAGAAAGGGAAAAGGACCTACATATACAAAAAATATTTATATCAGCTCTTTTTGTGGTGGCAAAAAACTAGAAATTGAGGAGCTATTCACCAATTGGGGAATGGCTGAACAAGTTGTGGTATGTGAATATAATGGAATACTAGTATGCTCTAAGAACTGACAAGAAAGCAGATTTTAGAAAAACCTGGAAAGACAATGTGATATGATGCAAAGTGAAACAGAACCAGGAGAACATTATACACAGTAATAATAATGTTATATAATGATCAACTATGAATCATGTAGCTTATCTCTTCTCAGAAATACAATGATCCAAGACAGTTCCAAAGGACTCATGATGGAAAATGCTATATACACCCAGAGAAAGAACTGATATAGTCTAAATGCAGATTGAAACATACTATTTTCACTTTGATTTTTCCATGTTCTTTTTTTTCCCTCTCTCTGTAGCAGCAAGCACCCTAGCACAACCAGGATGGCTGCTAGCACAAGTTCTTTGATATGTTTTTCTAAAGGAAAGCAAATCAAAAAGGGTTAACCATCTTATTTTAATCTAACATATATATCATTTACTTAGTTCAGGGGGAAAAGTCAGCACCCTGAACTCCAGAGAAAATACAAACAGACAAAAAATACAGACAGAGAAAATAACACAATTCAACAGACCAACAGACAGGGCTTCTAATTGTCTGACCATCACATACATACATAGCTAGCTATAGAGAGAGAAGCACTAATATCTGGGTTTTCAAACCCAGGGGGCTCAAAGGCTACCCAAAGTCTCTTCTGACCAAATCACACAACACTTCCCATAAGTAAAACCCAAAGCAAAACCTTACTTCAAGAGCATGCACATACACACACACACACACACACACACACACATATTTATATATACTCTTTTTCAGGGTCTGAAGACACCACAGTCTTTAAGACCCACTGCCTGATTACAAAGTAACAAAAAGTGTGGGCCTCCCTGGAAAAACAAACCTCCCCTAAGCAAGTTTCTTTTGCTGGGCTGCAAGTGAGGCCCATTAAGGGGCAGGAAAGATCTTCCAATTTCCTTACCATTACACCCTTTTGGTCTGTTTCTTCTTTCATAACATGACTAAAATGGAAGTACATTTTATATGACTGCACATATATAACCTATATCAAATTGCTTACCATTTTAGGGAGGAGAAAGAAGACAGGCAGGAGGGAGAAAAATTTGGAACTCAATGTTTTTAAATGAATGTTTAAAATTGTCTTTACAAGTGACTGGAAAAAATAAAATACTATTTAAAATGGGAATCATAATAGTATTTACCTTGCAGGGCTGTTATGGGGATCAAATGAAATATTTGTAAAGCACTTAGCACAATTCCTGGCATATACTAGGTGATTAATAAATCCTTTTTCCCTTCTCCTTCCCCTGACCTTTATCTGAAGCATAAATGTCCTCTGTAAAATCCCCAGCAGGTAGACATTCAGCCTCTGCTCATAATGAAGGGGTCTTCACTGTTTATGATGGTCATTCTACTTTTGGAAAGTTATCATTGTAAAGAAGTTCCCCCTCCTCCTTTATTAATTTGAAATCTACACCTCTCTGTTTCTTTCTCCTGTGAGTTCTACTTATGTCCTATGGAACAATACAAAATAAAATAATGTCTTTTCCATATGACAGCCCTTCAGATATCTGAGGGCAAGTAGGATATCCTTTCTAAGCCCTCTTCTTTAGACTAAACATATTTATTCCTTCTGCCTTTTGAAAATATCTTTTAAAAATTAACTTTCTGACTCCAAAATTAATTCTCTATCTTGCTTCTCTATCTCAACTTTAGCACATTTTGGCTGTGTGACTCTGGGTAGTTGCTTGACTTCCCTGTGCCCACAGGCAACTCTCTAAGACTATCATTTGGGAAAAATGGGAGAGGAGATGACAATCTATATTGGTAAAGGCCTCAACGGGGGCTTAGGACACTAAAGATATCATAAGTCCATTCCAAAAAGATGTGTGAAAACATTGACTTCTATTTTTACGATTTGTTTTTTTAATTGTTTTTTTTTTAAGTTTGACAAGTTAAGAAACATCCTGTTTGGTGGCAGAGTTATTTCTGAACTTTTTTTTTTGGCTTTCTTTTATATAGTTTTAAAAACTATTTAAATCCTTTTCTTACATCTCTTTTAGCATTCACTAACCACAATTCCCCTCCTCCTTCCAAAAGCCCTCCCTTGTAACCAATTGGTATACTCAAGCCAAAATTATTAACACATTGGCCAAGTCTCATAATATATATCTCATTCTTCACCACTCAGCCATTACGTCTTTGCCAAGTGGCAGGAAATCCAAATCATCTGCAACCTTTAGAAGTCATGATTGGATACTGTACTGATCAGAGCTATAAAGTGTCTCAGACTTGTCTTCCTTTCAATTACTGTTTCAATTATGTAAATTTTCTCCTAATCCTGCCCATGTCACTTTAGATGAGTTTATACAAATCTTCCTGCTTTTTCTGAATCCTTCATATTTATCACTTTGTATAGAAAAGTACTATCCCAATCCATTAATGTAGCACATTTTGTTCCATTATTCCCCAGTTGCTGAGTGCCCACTGTTTCAAGTCTTCAATATACCAAAAGTGTGGCTATAAACATTTTTGTACATAGGGGCCTTTTTTCTCTGTCTTGGCCTCTTTGCACTTAGTGGTATCACTGGGTTAAAGGCTACATACAGTTTATTTTAGCTGTCTCTCACAGATGCAACCTTCTCCACATACATTTTCAAAGACTGCCAACCTTTAGCTTGTTATTTTACTTCCTTTGTACCAATTAGAAAACCACTTGCAAAACTATTGTCTTTACAAAACATAACTCTATGAAACTATGTTTTGTGAAAAAAGGACACTGTACTGAATTAGGGTTGATTAATATGTAACAGTAAAGTAACTTTACAGTCATAGGAAAACCCAGTGGAGTTGATGTATGAAAAATGGTGCCATTTGATGATAGGAAAAAGTAGGCATTCCAAGCATGGAAGACAACCTGTAAAAAGTATGAGAGATGTGAGGAGGGAGAGGAAGAAGAGGAAGAGGAAGAACATAAAGGAGGAAGAGATAAAGTATTTCAAGCATTTGATTTCAAATATTTCAAGTTCTTCTTGCCATCTTAGGGCAAAAGAAGAACAGCAGGTGAAGCTTGCAGGTGAAGGTGAAGTGGTACATTTAATATCGACATAAGAAAAAGCTTGCTAACAGTTAAAGCTGTCCAAAAGAAAAATAAGCTTCTTGGTGAGCAGTGGATCCCCTTTCACCACAGGTGTTTAAGCAGAGGTTGCATGACCATTGCTTAAGGCTACAGTCATGAGGACTCCTATAGGCAGGTACAAGAGGAACTGGATAACTGTTGATCCACCTTCCAGTTCTGAGATCCTGTGACTATGTGAAGTAGGCACCTTCCAGGAAGCCTGGCTAGAACCAAAGAGCTGTAAGGGTCCAAAGTCAAGATTTGTGTCAGGGACTAAATTTGAGCAAAATTAAGAAGATGATCTTTGTTTTCATCAAAATAAGATCTCCCCTTTCCCTGTTCCTTTTTCCCTTCCATAGTGTACGCAGCCTCTGTGTTAAAATAGTATCTTGTTCTGGTTCCCCTGACCACCCCACCCCTCCTTCTAGTTAGTATAGTAAGTTTATAAGTAGCCAGTATAAACAGGAAGTAGCAGGAAATGTGATTACAAAAGGGAACCTCGAAATCATGGACACACCATCCCAAAGATCAAAGGAGCATAATTTACAAATTATATCATATATTAACCAAAATTAATGTCCTGGAGGTATGTGCTGAATCAGGGGAAGACATCTAAGCACTGCTGTCAGGACCTTCTGGTCCTATGACATGTGAATCTCAGACAAGTTCTAGACTTCCCTAGTAAGCCTAGCGCAACACCAAATGGTACTGTTAATGTTGATATGATGTGGACATGTTAAATTTTAAAGTTTTACCAATGAATTTCATATGATTTGGATATGTTAATGAGGTAACCCCAAAGTGGCATAGATAATAAGTTGGTCTGTTTCCCCCCAAAAAAACTATATCTTAACTCCCCCCACACATACCCCCAGCACTCTTCCACTTCCATCTGGGTCCATCCTGCCAAGCGCTCCCAACTCTAATCTATGGTTATGTGAGTGATACTCTCTGCTGCTTCTCCATACTGCCTGCCTCTGGATACCTCTGTATCCCTTTTACCATTTGTCTCTGTTGTGTTTTTTTTTTCTACCACACCCTCTGTGCCTAATTAAAATATGATTGCCACCCCATTTCCCACTGCCAGTCATAATCTTTCCCTGAGAGAATAGGGTATATCTCTCCCATTTCATAATTTCATGAATTCATTATCAATTCAGCCTCTCTTTTCAGCACTTTCCTAGTCTCTTTTGTCTCCCTCCCCATCATAAAACTTATTTTATGCAAAGCATCAAATATTAGTCCCTTGTACTTCATTGTGAAC
This sequence comes from Petaurus breviceps papuanus, assembly GCF_028583685.1. Taxonomy (NCBI): domain Eukaryota; kingdom Metazoa; phylum Chordata; class Mammalia; order Diprotodontia; family Petauridae; genus Petaurus; species Petaurus breviceps. Next base: position 6,587,846 of record NW_027185712.1, read on the forward strand.
TTAATAAAAAGTAAATTATATTAATAATTAATCAGTAAGAAATTAATAAGTGCCTATTATGTGCTAAGTGCTGGGGATATAAAGAAAAAAAAGTGAAACAGTCTGTCCTCAAGGAGCTTACATTCTGTAAGGAAGTATGGAAGATGACCTGTGTAAAGTATGAGAGATGTATTTTGTTTTATACCCATGTATAATAATAATAACAGTTCACATTTTATAGCATTTTAAAGTTGATGCAGCACTTTTTTTAAGCAACTCTAAGGAGGCATGGAGACTCACTGACTCAGAAGACCTTTGTCTTATACATATTTGTATTCTGTATATTTCTCTGCTAAAATCCTTCTGGGATGCCTCATTATAACCCAGAAGTGACCTTGAGATCTCCAAGGTATACTACAATATATGAATTATATTGAATGAATACAGATTCTTCTTCCAGGTCCTACCAAACTAGAGAGGCTTTCAATTTGGCTCAATGATAGATGCTCATTAGCAGATTGGCTTTGGGATGACGAATTTCTCTGGCTTCAGTAACTCTCAAGGACTACCTACCCAGATAGGGAGAGGTTGTTGTCTGCATACGTATAAGGAATGCCTAGCCTGGAGAAATCACAGATCCTTAAAAAAAGTATATAGGTTATAAAGTGTTGCACATAAATCATCTCAGTTTCCCTACTAGCAACCATGTGATATAGGCAGAATAGATATTATTATGCCCAGTTTACAGATGAGGAAATTGAGCCCTAGAGTCATTTAATGACTTTCTTGAAGTCATATCAATAGTAACTAGCAGAAGTAGGACTCATCCAGGTCTTCTGACTTCAAATTCTGTTTTCTTTCCACTGCACCTTATTGTTCTCTAAGTATATTAGCATTCTAAGCTTTATATCTCACAGTGGAATGAGAGAAGAGCCAAGGAACCATCCCAGAGTCCCTGAAATCAAATCTCTTAGACAGCCACCTCTTCTGCCTACACAGAAGGTCAGGTTCAAGTATAAATTATTGTTGCTGTCATCCCCCCCACACACACCTTTAAAAATTAAATTATGATGCTTCTTTTTAAAGCAAGCAACACTGTGAAAACCAAATAATTCTAGTTGCTCTTTTGGGTGCCCAGGATGTTGAAAGAAGGCTTTGAGTGAATTGCTTCTCTCAAGCCTGAGATCCCATGGCTTATTTGGATTGACAATTGTTGTCTTGAATGAATAGAGTTATTTTCCTCCCCATTACAGATAGAAAGAAAAAAATGAAAATGGAAGAATAGCCATATCAACCTGAGCTCAAGGGGGTGGCTGAAATGGATCAAGATCTCTTGCCTGGAAAGAAAAAAATACAAGGGAAAGAAATCTGAAACAGCCGTCACTTTTTGATTCCCAGTTAATCAGTTGGAACAGTAAATGTCCCTATGAATCAGCAATGAAGGATAAAAGGTAAAATATGAGTAGATCACTTTTCAGAGACTGCTAAGCCCTGCCTTAGCTGGCCTAGGTTTAAGCAAAACAGACACTGTCTAAGTATACCACACTGCAAAGGGGGGAGTGGGAGGGAATCAGAGGGAGATGCATCAAACAGCCTTCTTTATTATTACTTTTATAAGATACACACCTTTTAAGTTCCAGAAAAGTCAATTAAACAAGAATTAATTAAGCACCTAATAAATGCCCAATAATTTAACCGAAGCTGGGGATACAAAACAAACACAAATGAAACAGCCTTTGCCCCTCAAGGAATTTACATTCTCTTTATAATGCTCATTCACTCTAAATGTAAATGCACAGCAAGAGAATTAAAAATGATATATAATCAAGGAAAAGATCTAGCAAAAGGAAGAGAAGATCAGAGGCCACTAAGGAAGAATAGTTTTCGTGTCCTGGAGTCATTACTTAGGACCAGGATTAAACCACCCAAAACCTTTATAGCTTATAAACGTCCTGCTTCTGAAGTTGGATTACTTTAGCCCCTTGTATGATTCTGCTATAGCACTTGGTTATAAATCTTCAACATTAAAAGTCTCTAAGAGTGTGCAGGGAAAAGTGAAAAGAGAAAGGAAAACTTTCGGTCTTCTATGACAGGAGCTGGACTTTTGCTAATTAGGAAGCCCATGAAAACTAGTGGAATTAAACAGCAGTGAAGAAGCCAGTGAGGCAACAGTGAGCCAAGTTCTGGCTCTAAAGAGGAATCTCGAGGCAGAGGCCAGTGAGGAGAGTGAACGAGTGAGTAAGACAGCTTCCTCCAACTTAGGCTCAAATCCATGGTACCACAGAGCTTCTTGTTCTGTTCAGTCTGTTCCAACCTGACACTAGTGGAAAGGTCTGGAGTCAGAAGACCTGTCCTGAATTGCCAGCTCCAGTCTATATTAGTAGTATGACCCTGGGCAAGTCATTTAACTTATTTGAGCCTTGGTTTTCTCATCTGTAAAACTGTTTATAATAAAATTGGAAATAGTCACCTCACAGAGATCATAGGATTATAGATCTAGATATGGAAAGGACCTCAGAGGCCATCTAGTACAACCTCCTTATTTTACAGATGAGGAAAAAGAGTCCCAATGTGATAAAGTGATTTGCCCAAGGTTACACACATATTAAGTACCAAAAGTCGGATTTGAAGTCTGGTCCTATGAACTCTGATGTTTTCTGAGCCAGTGAGTCTCAATATCTCTGTAGAGTTGTTTTAAAAAAAAGTGCTGCATCAACTTTAAAATGCTATAAAAAAATTGTGAAATGTTATTATTATTGTACATGGGTATAAAACAAAATCCTTAACAAATACACTAACTTTACAAAGCTGCTCATTAACCAGCTGAGGTAGCAGCAGACATATATATTTTCATGGAGCATTTCACTGGTCAAATGTCACCAAAACAATTTCCAAGCCAGCCTGCCCTCATTAGTTTCTGGGGATCTTGATTACAAATTTATAAGAGACATGCCCCAGACAGCAAAAGAGATTGAGAGACAGCCATCCTGTTGGTCATTGGCATATCCCACTGGGAACATTAGAAACCTTGTCCGTCAACCAAAATAAACAGCTCCAGTCATGAACAGAGCCAATGAATACCCAATAAATCATAGCTGTCAAAAATCTTGGTAGCATTGCTGAAGACAGAAATCAATCCAAAACTCATTAGTTCCCCTGACAAGTGCTTAATCTCATATTGTTTAATATCGGCCAGGGCATCTAAGGTAGAATAGAACCCTGCAAGTGATCAGGAAAGTTTTTTATGAAGGAAACCTTTCAATGATTATAGCTTAATCTTTCCTTCAGCCCAGTCCCATTTCCTTTTGTGCTGAAACAGTTCATGGGTTTGAAGCATTTGGTGCTGGACAGGACTAGCTCTATAGCTGATAGCTTTGCACTGCTGGCAGAACCAGGATTCTGAGGTCTGCAGACATATCAATTTGAAAGGAGAGTTGGAGAAGTGAGTTGTATTATACAATCAGCATATCACCTGCACCCACAGGCACCAGCACAACAGCAGGAATAAGGTTAACTGTCTAGAAACACCACCCCTTTCCACATAGACTCCTTCAGTTGACCTTTTATAGAAGCTGCTTCCCTTCTAAATTCCCTTTGACATTTATTTTAATCAGATTTACCAATACTAAAATGTTCGTGTATTTGTGTATGTGTGCCTGTGTCTGCCAGTGTGTATATAGTATAGGGTAAATTCAATGATTTACCCTAGGTCCCACACTCTCCTAGGACCAATTCAAAGTGGATTTAACCTAGCCCCCTCCTAACTTCTTTGTCTTCTTACACCTTTCTCCCCAATACATACACATCTATCCAATGACAACTGGCTGATTCACAAACAAAATACTCCATATCTCAGCTCTGGTCATTTTTTTCTGACTGCCCCTCATACCTGGAGTACTCTCCCTCCTCCACTCTGACCATTGACCTCCCTGGCTTTCTTTAATTACCAACAAAATTCCCATCTCCTGCAGGAAGCCTTTCCCAACCCTTCTTTTTAATCATTTCCTATTTAGCCTGCTTTATCTAGATATATTTGTATGTTTCCATCTTCCCTATATTTGCCTCTTTTTGTATACCCAGCACTTAGCACAATTTCTGAAACATAGTAAGTGCTTAATAAGTGTTGATGGATGGATTGATTTTGTAGTTGGCAGGCTATGGCCTAGAATGGTGACTGTGCAAAGTTATATATTTGGCAGAGGCAAAATCTGAGCTCTGCTCCTGTAGGCCTCTTTTCCATATTGTAAACTCTTTACGTGTGTTCAGGTTCTTTCACAATCTAGCTCCTTAATTCTCCTTATTTATCTCCTATTATTCCTCAGCACAAACTGTTATGTTTCAGACAGTCTGAATTACTCAACTGAACCAAAAAATTATATTCTCACTTGTATACCTTGATGTGTGCTATTCTCTAGGCCTAGAATTTCCTCTCCCCTGTTCACCACCTATCCAAATATTTCCTGTCCTTTAAGGCTCATCCTTATACTGAGTTATCTATTCATGTCAAGTTTTATCTATCCAACTAGACTGTAAACTCTTTAAAGGAAAGGATGGTGTCTTAAATATTTTTGTATCCCTCATTGGCCTTGCCACAGTGCCTTGACACATGTTATGTGATCAATAAAGATTTGTTAGTTGGCACTGGGGGCAGTAAAGTCTAAAACTTCAACTAAGCTCCATTGGTATTGTGAGTCCAATAATACCTCATTAAAGATTCAAAATTCAAAATGAGGAGCTGACAATTTTCACTATCCTCATGGACATAATGGTATTGTTTCATCTTAAGTTATGCCTCCATAGACAAATTAGTTTCATCAACTTGACTAGCTAGTTCAGATAGGTTTTTTAAAGTTAATTCCATACTCTTCCCTCCCCTCAGTCTGCCTCCCCCCCCCCATTTTCTAACCATAATTCTGTGGATCAATTAATTCAGTCACACAACAGGATTACAATCAACCAGATGTTAGACTTCCTTGTGTTTAACACTTAAGTCAACATACTCAGACTTATTTACTTGTAGAGACATAGTTCTCAGTTGATATGAATTTCTGAAAAGAAAGATGCCAAAGAATCTAACATGTAGAATTCACATAGATTCAGTGCATTATTATTGGCAAAACAGCTGAAGGAAAGATAGGTAAACCTCTTTAGGTATCTGACAGTCAGGTGTGTGTAGAAAATCGAAGACTGATACCAATGAAGCATTATACCACTAAGTATATTAATACCAAAATATACTTGTAAGAACCTAATGACAGGTTTGTCTCTAATAGATAACACAGTACCTTCTACATTAATAGATAACAATGCATAATAAATTTTAAAGAATACACCAATATTCTATTTCAGGAGGTCTAGAACTTTTCAGAAAGTTGCTGACCAAGGGGCTCAATGGCTTTCTGGTGTTGGTATTTGACTTTCTGGTGTCTGAATAAATGTTTTGTTTCTGTCTTATATATGGAGAGTCTGTTATATTTCGTGCTTCAGACTTAAGCCAGCATATTCAAGTTGCTTTTGGTGCTGTAAATATTGCCTTGGCAATACAGTGCTAGGCCTGGAGCCAGGAAAACTCATCTTCCTATGTTCAAATCTGGCCTCAAACTTACTAATTGTGTCACCCTGAGAAAGTCACTTAACCTCTTTTGCCTCAGTTCCTCATCTGTAACATGAACTGGAGAAGGAAATGGTAAATCACTCTAGTATCTCTGCCAAGAAAACCCCAAATGGGGTCATGAAGGGTCAAACATGACTTGATCGAAGAACAACAATAACAACAGATTCTTTCTAGTTTATGTCCTTGAGAGAGGAGGTATGAAAAAGTGGGAAAAGAAGTCAGTTTCAGGGACAGCTAGGTAGTGTAGTGAATAGAACACCAGCCCTGGAGTTAGGGGGACCTGAGTTCAAATCCAGCCTCAGACACTTAACACAAAACTAGCCATGTGAACTTGGACAAGTCACTTAACCCCAATTGCCCTACCTTCCTCCCTCCAAAAAGAAAAAAAAATAAAAGAAGTCAGTGTCAGAATGGTGAATTAAAATACTCAATTAAAGGCTTAATCAAGCTAACAAGATTTTTTTTCTGAAATACAAATAAGGTGAGAAAGTTAAGCCTAATTTATACCTTATCATGAATCATGTTAATCACAATCAAATTATTTTCCCTCTACTACCCAACAAACTAGATGGCATCAACCTAAAGGAAATAAACGTCTTATTAAGGAGTACAATATATGAGACATAATTTTGGGTGGAGAATGAAAGGGGGACACTTCATATATCCAGATTGAAGCATGAAAGTTCTGGTTATCTGGATAGCAAAAGAAAAAATACAAAAATTGAGAAAAAAAAAAGTGGGAAGACACCAAAGAGACATAGAATCATAGGCTTTCTTAGTTAGCAGGATTTTAGAGGTCAGCTGTAGAAGGTCATCTCCTATATAAAAACCCTTCCCTGGAAGGTAGCTATCAAAGCTATTAGAACACTTTCAGTGTATGGCTGGTTCTAGCACTGCCTCTGAAGCTAAACAGAATATCACTAATCCCTCTTCAACCAAATGTCCCAGGTTTTCTCTAGGCACATTATGTCAAAATTCCTTCAACTGGTCATATGTTGAGGATTCGAGGTTCTTTGCCATTCTTGTTTCCCTCCTCTGAATATTGTCCAGAATCAGTCTTCCTCCTAAACTGTGGGACCTTAACTGAACATCATTTCCCAGATATATTCCATCCAGAGCAGAGTATAGTGGGACTATGACATCTCTGACCCTGAAACCTATGTCTCTCAATTCATCCCGTGAAATGTTTTCCAAAATCCTTCATCATCCTAGTGATCTTCCTTTGGGTATGATGCAGTTTGTAACCTCTTAAGAATATTGTGCCTAGGGGTGGCCAGGTAGCATAGCGAGTAAGAGCACTGGCTCCAGTGTCGGGATGACCTGGGGATCAAATCCGGGCTCAGATACTTAGCACCACACACAGAAATAACTGGCCGTGTAACCTTGAGCAAGTTACTTAACCCCAATTGCTTTAAAAAAAAAAAGAATATTGTGCCTAGGAGGAAAACGTTACTGATAGTACCTCTTATTAAATCACCAAGCAACTTGCCCAAGCATTTTTGTTCCTAAACAGATACTTATTACCTGAGCCATGATAACATATTGCTGTCTTTTTAAAAGAAGTTTCATTTCCTAGGTCTTCACATGTTAGCTTCAAATCTTCAATGGTAGAAATGTAAACAAGCAAATGAACAACTTAAAACAAATGACTAAGCCACTTCAAATGGATTTTCCTTGATGCCATTTAAATTCATTATTCTGGGAGTTGTAATTTCCAATCAGTGATAAGAATTAATTCTTCCATTTCTTGCTACAAAAATAAGGAGATAGAGTTGAAATAATAAGGCCTTTTGCTGATGGGCTTTTCTTTTTGGTGCCTTTCCTCTTCAAAGTATTTTTAAGCATTGGCCAATTATTTTACTTAATTAGGCATCAGTTTGTCCCTGAAGGAAACAACAGTAAATTAAAAGATGTATATCCTAAATAGATCAAAAGTTTCTGAGACCTGAAAACTGCACCACTTCTTTATTATGATTTCTACTGATATTTTATTCTTGGGCCTTCATTATAATTATTTGTTTAAGTGCCTTGAAGCAGCTATGCAACACCAACACCTTTTTTCTTGCATTGACTCCATGAAACTTCTAAAAAGTTGTCCAAGATCTCTGCTCATAATGTACAGAGCAGAAGGAGGATCTTAAAAGACCAGCTAATTCTCTCATCCTCTCCCTCCCCCATCATAGCCATTCCTCATTCTGTGCCCTTGATCCAGTTCAACAACTATTTTCTAAATATCACCTTTTACATTCAGAACGCTGGTCTAGGCTTTAGGTAAAACAATCTATCATCATTGGGCCATGCAAAAAAGAAGAGGAAACTAAACAGCTCAGAGACAATGTTACAGAAAAATCTAATGAGAACAACTAGAAATGAGCATTTAATTTCCATTGCAAAAATGGAAGGTAAAAGGGAAGGGAAGAAATATGAAAGCCCTCTGAAAACTTGGAGAGCATCTGGAATTCATTTGTATGGCCTGAATAGTTGAAACAGAGTCTCTGTCCTCATGAATCTTAACAGTCTAGTGGAGAGGGATTCATGAAAAGATAAAACACAGTTAATGCTCAGACACTTAACATTTAACTAGCCGTGTGACATTGGGCAAGTCACTTAACCCCAATTGCCCTCCAACAAAAAGTGAAAAAAAGAAAAAGAAAACCCCGGGCAGGGTAGGTGAATAGAGTGCAGTGAATAGAGCACCAGCCCTGTAATCAGGAGGGTCTGAGTTCAAATCCGACCTCAGACACTTGATACAATTACTAGCTGTGTGACTTTGGGCAAGTTACAGCCCCAATTGTCCTACAAAAAGCAAAAAAACAAAAACAATTATGTCATAACATAATATTATTGCCCTTGCTCGTGATACTGTCTTCCTGTTTCTAGAAAGTGATCCTTCTACCTCTTTGCCTACCCATATCTGACCCATTCTTTAAAATTCAACTTAATTTCTATTTCTTCTAGAAAATTTCCTCTACATCAGCTTCAATTAACATCTTTCTATACCCAAACCTGCTTCTAGTGGTTCTCTTCCTACCTAACGTGTTAGTCTTTTTTCACCTCTGTCAGTTTTGATCCAGATCCCTAAGTGTAGCTGGATTCTGGGAGTATATCCTGAGATCTCTCTATACCTCTCTTTACAGTATCATTTTTTTTTTTGCTTTTTGGAGGGCAATTGGGGTTAAGTGACTTGCCCAAGGTCACACGGCTATTTGTGTGTGTGTGTGTGTGTGTGTGTGTGTGTGTGTGTTAAGTGTCTGAGGCTGGATCCAAACCAGGTCCTCCTGACTCCAGAGCTGGTGCTCTATTCACTGCGCCACCTAGCCACCCCAACAATATCATTCTTTAAAAAAAAAAAGTAGAATTGATGTTTTTGTTTTTACAAGCATTCACTCTTAGTCGAAGTTTCCTTGAAACAAAGTAAAACACTTAAGTAAAACTAATTATGCAATGATATCATCTGAAAATGCATGCAACATTTCAAATCCACCTTATCTCTCCTGGTGATCTCATAAGCTCCTATGGATTCAACTTTCATTTCTATGAAGTTGACTTTACAATCTATAACTCCAACCCACATATTTTCTTAGAAATCCAATCCCCCCTCTTTAACTGACTGCTTGATATCTCAGCCTCGATGTCCCATAGACATCTGAAACTCAACAGGTCTTAAAAAAAAATCTCGTTATCTTACCCCTCAAAAAAAAAAAAAAAAACACTCCTTCCTAATGTCTTTATTTTTGTTGTGAGCCCTGCCATTCTTCTAGATACCCAAGCTTACAAATTAGGTTTCCTTCTCAGTTCCTTACTCTCACTCATACTCCATATCCAATATCTTGCCAAGTTTTGTCAGTTCCTTCTCTTCTTCATCTCTCACACTAAAACCTTTGTCTCTACTAACATCCTAATCACCCTGGTAGAAGTCCTTATGTTATAGGAATGTAAATTTTTAAGATCTTCCCTGCCCCTAGGCTTAAGCACACCTACAGCCTGTGGTGGGAGGCTTGTTTCTCAGGAGATACTTTGTGATTGGGCAGTGGGTCAAGAAGGTTGTTATATTCTATGAGTCAGGATAAAGCTATATAAGTCCTGATGGGAGGCTTTGCTTGGGGGCTCACTTTGAGAAGTGTTGTGTGATTTGACCAGATGAAACTCTAGCCAGCCGTTGAGAGGCCCCTGACTTTGAAAACGCAGATGTTGATGCTTCTCTCTCTAGTAACTGTGATTTGGTGTGGATGTAATGCTTGGACAGTTTGAAAGCCTGTCTGCTTAATCTGTTTCTCTGTCTTGTAACTTCTGTCTGTATACTCTGAAGTAGGGGTTCTGACCTTTTCCTCCTGAACTAGGTAAACGATATGTGTTTAATTGGTTAAAGTAAGCTTGTTAACCCATTTTGATTTGCTTTCCTTTAGAAAAGCAGATCTAAGAACCTGTGTTGGCAGCCACCCTGGGGATGCTGCTATACCTTATCACCTTTTATTTGGACTATTGCAATAGTTTCCTGATTCAGATGTGACAATTACTCTGGGGCAATGTTCTTTAGCAGCTGAATCAGATTAAAATGCAATTAGAAAATATTTAACAAAATAAATAAAAATACAATAGGACACAGATAATGTTAATATGTGGTTTGATAAGTCAATTTGCACCTACAAGTATCTTCATGTAGGGGTTAGTGTTTTCACCCACCCCTGTTTCTATTTGAGTTTTATACCGCTGTCCTAATTGTTCTCACTGGTCTCTTCTATCCAGACCATCTTCAATACAATTGCCAAATTGATATTCCTAAAAAATAAGTTATTCATTCTGGCTCTAGCCAATCTTCCTAGTTATCAAAACATATTCTTATGTGAAAAAAAATTTTGATACTCATCTTTGTTAAAGTGTAAGGTATTAGTAATACCTTGCCCTGTACCATAATACCATAACCAATATGTTGCCCTGTACAATGACTTTCTCCATTTGGATAGAGAATATTGTATGACTTAAACCAGATTAAAGATAAGTTATAGAATTGAAGGCATTAACAAGATAGTTAACTTCCCAAAGTAGAGCCAAGATAGCACTATAAAGAAAGCAATTAATTGTGCTCTCTCAACATTCCCCTCAAAACAATTTTAAAACATCTCAAATTTTGGAGTGGCAGAACCAACAAAAGATAAGAATAAGAGATTCTTCCAGCCCAAGACAAATTAAGATGTCATTTGTGTTGTGAGGCTGGAGGCTGGCCTGGAGCCCACATGGATGAAACACCAGTAATGGGACTAGATGGTGACCAAAAAAAAAAAAAGCATTTGCAACATTGGTAACTCTCAAGCCTGTCACAAGTAAGGAGACCTGACAACTTGTCAGAAAGAGATTGCAGGGGATCCTTGTGCTAGCACTAGATACAGGAACAGATGCTGTATGGTGACTCCATTGCCTACCCATTTCTAGGTAATAGTTAAAAGGCAGAAAGGAGCACTCTTGTTCAAGAAGGAATGGAAACCCTGACGGGCAGTATCTCTTCTGGTGTCAAGGAATTAGGGGCTCCCAGGAACAGTACCAAGTGTAATGCTAAGGGATCAAGGGCCCTTCCTGGGTAAGAACCAGACTACAGCTGAATTAAAAAGGCAGAGATAGCAATCATGACCTTGGACAAAGCAAAAGCAAAATAGACCTTGTTAAAAGTGATAAGCAAGGAAACTACATCTTTTTTTTTTTTAAGCAATCAGGGTTAAGTAACTTGCTCAAGGTTACACGGCCAGGTGTTTCTGGGTGGGTGCTAAGTGTCTGAGCCCGGGATTCAATCTCCAGGTCATCCCAACACTGGAGCCAGAGCTCTTACTGTGCAACCTGGCTGCCCTGAAACTACATCTTTCTAAAAAGGAACCATAGACAATGAAGGAATATCAATAGTAAACATCTGTACCAAATGGCATAGCATCCAAATTGTTAAAGAAAAAGTTAAAATAATTATAGGAAGATATATAGTAAAACTGTACTAATGGGGGACCTCAATTTTCCCCTCTCAGAGCTATCACCATAAAATAAAAAGTTAAGGAGATAAATAGCATATTAGAAAAGTTAGATATGATAGACCTCTGGAAAAACCTGAAAAGGAATCAAAAGGAGTGTGCTTTTATTAAAGCTGTACATGGCACCTTCACAAAAACTGATCATGAATTGAGGCATAAAAACCTCACAACCAAATGCAGAAAAGCAAAAATATTAAATCCACCTTTTCAGACCATAATGAACTAAAAATTACATTTAATAAAGATTAAAAATTAATTGGAAACTAAAAAAAAAATCCTAAAGAATGAGTGTCAGGGTGGCTAGGTGGCGCAGTGAGTAACGTGCCAGCCCCAGAGTCAGGAGTTCCTGAGTTTGGTTCAGGCCTGAGACACTTAATACCCACACAAAAAAAACTAACCATGTAACCTTTGGCAAGTTACTTAACCCCAATTGCCCTTCAAAAGGCAAAAAAAAAAAAAAAGGAATGAGTTTGTCAAATAACAAATCATAGAAATAATCAATAATTTCTTCAAAGATGATGACAATTAGACATTCCAAAATTTGGAGGATACAGTGAAAGCAGTACTTGGGGAAAATTTGTACCTCTAAACACATGCATAAATAAAAGAAAGAAAGATCAAATCAATCAATTGGGCATGGAACTTTAAATTTAAAAAGAATGAATTTAAAATCTCTAATTAAATACCAAATTGAAAATCCTGAAAATCAAAAGAGAGGTCAATAAAATTGAAAGTTAGAAAAAATAAACTAGTGAATAACACTAGGAGATGGTTTTATGAAAAAAAAATCATTGGTTAATTTGATTAAAAAAAGGAAGAAACCAACTTATTAGTATCAAAAATGAAAGGGATGAATGAACTAACAATGAATGTGAAATTAAAACAAATTCTTAGGAGTTATTTTGTCCAATTATATGACATCAAAACTAGCAATTTAAATGTAATGGATAAATATTTACAAAAATATAAACTGTTCAGGTTAAGAGCAATAGCCTATTTAAATCACAGTACCTTAAAAAGAGAAATTGAGCAAGTCATAAATGAGCTAAGAAAAAATCCCCAGCACCAGATGGATTTACAAGTGGATTCTACCAAACATTTAAGAAATAATTAATCTCAATACTCTATAAACTATTTGGAAAAAAACAAATAGGTAAAGAAGGAATCCTACCACATTTCTTTTTGACACAAATGTGATTTTGATGCCTGAACCAGAGAAAGTAAAAACAAAGAAAGAATACTATAGACCAATTTCCTTAATGAATATTGATGCAAAAATTTTAAATAAAATACTAGTGAGCAGATTACAATAATATAGCACAAAGATCAGAAACTATGACCAGATGGAATTTATACTAGGAATGCAATATTAGTTCAATATTAGACATAATTTCAGAATAATTGACCATATAAATAGCAAAACAAAAAATACATAATTATATCAAAAGATGCAGAAAAAGCCTCTGACAAAATACAAAATCCATTCCTATTAAAAACATTAGAAAGCACAGGAATAAATGAAATCTTTCTTAAAATGATAAGGACCATCTATCTAAAACCAAGAGCAAATATATTCTGTAGTAGGAATAAACTCCTTCCCAATAAGATTAGAGGTACAGCAAGGATATTCATTTTCATCACTATTATTCAACATTATACTAGAAATGCTAGCTATAACAATAAGACAAAAAAATAATTAAAGGAATAAAAGCAGACAATGAGGAAACAAAAGTATCATGGTATGCTTTGAAAATCCTAAAGAATTAACTAAAAAAACAGTTGAAACAATTAGCAACTTCAGCAAAGTTGCAGAATATAAAATAAACCTATATAAATCAACATTTCTGCATACTACTGACAATGTTCAACCAGAATGAGATATAAAGAGAAATTTCATTTAAAATGACTGCAGAGAATATAAAATACTTGGGAGTATACCTGTGAAGACAAACCCAGGAAATATATGAACACTATTACAAAAAAAAAAAAACTTTATGTAGATAAAGACAGATCTAAACATTTGAGAAATATTAATTGCTTGTGGGTAGTCCACGCCAATATAATAAAAATGACAAATCAACCTAAGTTAATTTCTTTTTGCAGTGCCATTCCAATCAAACTATCAAGCAAGTATTTTGTAAAGCTAGAAAAAATAATATGAAAATTCATCTGCAAGAAACAAAGGTCAAGATTATCAAGGGAATCAATGAAAGAGAAAATGTGAAAGAAGATAGCCTGGCAGTTCCAGATTTCAAACTATATTACAAAGTGGTAATCATGAAAAATGATCTGTTAGTGGTTAAAAAAGAGAGTGGTGAGTGGATCAGTGGGATAGATTGGATACGCCATAGTAAATGACCATGGTAATCTAATGTTTGATAAACCCAAAGATGCAAGCTTTAAGGGTAAGAATTCCGCGTGACAAAAATTGGTTGGGAAAAGTAGAAAGCAGTTTGGCAAAAACTAGGCACCAATATCTCACACCGTAGACCAAGATAAAGTCAAAATAGGTACAAGATTTCGATATAGAGGATGGTATTATAAGTAAATTAGGGGAACATGGAAAAATGTACCTGTCAGATTTAAGAATAAGGGAAGAGTTTATGACCATATAGGAGACAGAGAAGATCATTGGAAGCACAATAGATCATTTTGATTTCATAAAGTTAGGGGGGAAAAGGCTTCTGCACAAAAAAAAAAAAATGAATACAGCCTGGAATCAAAAGTTAGTCATATGCAAAAAAGAAACATCTGTTGAGTTTTAGCATTTGTGAATAGGAAATGTGATAAACTACCCTCCTTTCCCCCTAAAAAAGGGAAATCAGAAATAGATGTTAGTTATGTTGACTCAGCCATGGATTAGAGTAGCTGTAGCTTTATAGGTAGTAACCAGTTTCTTCCTTAGATTTCTATTACTAATTTAACAACCTGGATTTGGATATATTCCCTAATGCCCAGTATGCACAATTGCCAATATTTCTTATTAAGGATATCTGGGGATTATTAAGCAGTTCTAGGTACTAGACATGAAAAAATATATATTTGGAATACTAGAAGATTAATTTTAATTTTTTAAGAGGTGAGACTTTGAAATGAGTTGGAGGTTCAGCTTAAGGTTCAGTGACAGGCTAAGTGATGAAAGAAATGTATAAGTGCTTGTTGATGGATTGATTGATTGATAATGTATAAAGGAGGGTTTTGACAAGATATGGAAAGAACCAAACTATATCTGTTCCAAACATTAAGGTTAAATTTACTGTTGTGTGAAGTATGGGCTAGACATACAATTCTAACTACTGCAAGAAACAAAGGTCAAGATTATCAAGGGAATCAGTGAAAGAGAAAATGTGAAAGAAAGTAGCCTGGCAGTTCCAGATTTCAAACTATATTACAAAGTGGTAATAATGAAAAATGATTTGGTAGTGAAAGAGAAAATAACTACTTTTATCATTATTTTAGTTTTTCAACATCTGTGATTGCTGCAATGTGTGTACTCTTCCACCAACAGCAGAGAGATACTCCAACACTCCCAAGCACAGCCTACACCAGACTAAAATGTAATTGGGAAATATTTAATCAAATAAATAAACATCAATATAAACATAAATAACATTGTATTTTAAAACTAAATCAATATGTAGCCTTGTTGTCATTGTTCAGTCTTGTCTGACTCATGACCTCATGGACCATAACCTGCCAGGTCCTTCTATCCTCCACTATTTCCTGGATTCTGTTGAATCCCACATTCATTGTTTCCCCGACCCTATCCACCACATACTCTGCCATATCCTTCTCTTTTTGCCCTCAATCTTTCCCAGAATCAAGGTCTTTTCAAAAAAATGTCCTGAATTCTCATTATGTGGCCCAAGTATTTAAGCTTCCACTTCAGTATTTGACCTTCCGATGAATAGTCTGAATTCATTTCTTTAAATATTGACTGATTTATCTTCTTGCTGTCCAAGGGATTCTCAAAAGTTTTCTCCAGCATCACAATTCAAAAGTGTTGATTCTGCAGTGCTCGTCTTTCCTTATGGCCCAACTCTCACAGTCACACATTGCTACTGGAAAACCCATAGTTTTGACTCTTATGGGCCTTTGTTGGCAAGGTAATATCTATGCTTTTGCTATCCAGATTTGCCATAGCTTTCCTTCAAAGGAGCAAGTGTCTTTTAATATCATGGTTGCTGTCACCATCTGCAGTGATCTTTGATCTCAAGAATATAAAATCTGACATTGCTTCCATTTCTTCTCCCTCTATTTGCCAGAAAATGATGGGATCAGTTGTCAAGATCTTAGGTTTGGTTTTGTTTTTAAGCTTCAAGACAGCTTTTACACTCTCCTCTTTCACCCTCATTAAAAGACTTCTTAATTCTTCTTCACTTTCTGCCATCAGGGTGGTTTTGTCTGCATTTCTGATATTGTTGATATTTCTCCCAGCAACCTTAATTCCAGATTTTGAAACATTTAATTTGGCATTTTGCATGATATACTCTGCATATAAGTTAAGTAAATAAAGCAATAATATACAACTTTGCCATGATCCTTTTCCAATCTTTAACCAATCAGTTGTTCCATGTTTGGTTCTAACTGTTGCTACTTGACCTACATACAGGTTCCTCAGAAGACAAGTAAGATGATCTGGTCTTCCCATCTCTTAGAGGACTTGCCACATTTTGTTGTGACCTACAATCAAAGTCCTTAGTGCAATAAATTAAGCAGAAGTAGAAGGTTTTTGTTTGTTTATTTGTTTTGCTTTTCCTGGAACTCCCTTGCTTCTTCTACAATCCATTGAATAATGGCAATTTGGTCTTTAATTCTGCAGCCTACAGGAATGTTTATGTATGGATTAGTGGTTCCTGCTTCTATTTGATTTTGACACCACTGACTTAGTGGAGGTATCTTCATGAGTTGTTGTAGCTAAAAATTCTATCATCCTGAAGCTATGATCTCGTGATGATCTTCCTTCAAGACTATTTTGATTGGTCACTCACCAGACCCACATTGAACATTTCCAGCATGGAAGAAACTACTATGTAATTGTAAGGAACTCTAGGTCCCATCCCAACCACATGAGGCATCTGAAGAGGACTTCAATGGAAAAAAATAAAAGTTACTATCCACTCAATATGATAATAGGATCATATATCTAGAGGTAGACAAGACATTCAAGTTCATCCACTCCAACTTTCTCATTTTACAAGAAAAAAAATTTTTTTTGAGGGCTAGACAGATTAAGAAATTTGCCCAAGGGTGCACAGGTAGTAAGTAGTAGAGCCAGGATTCCAATTCAGGCACAGCGTCTCCAGATCCAGTGTTCTTTGGTTTATACTACACTAGTATCTCAGTTAAGATATTGGAACTCCAATTAAAAACAGAAGATGAAGCACAATAGCTACTAACATGAGTAGCCCATCAGAAAAAGTATGATTATGACTTTGGTCAGGGTTTGACAAAAGTATACTACTTCCTGAAGTTTCATGGATGCCCTTTGGAAAATAATGGCTAAAGAAGACCAATAAATTAGATGCATTTACCTGATAGATACCATAGGGGATCCTTATATTTCATTTATCAGAAGGGTCTGGTCGGGAGACACAGGTTCTGAAATGGCACGAGGATCCACCCACAAACACCAGGATCCTGCAAATCATCACTATAATTAAATAAGATAATGAATATGAAGCTCTATTAAAAACTTTAGAGAACTACATAAATTTCTGCTGTTTTGTTTTTATTGTTATTGATGCTCCTGACTTCTGTGAGAGTAGTAGAAAATGCTTCAAAGTTCTTTTCTCACTGTTCTTTCTAATTCTTCTTCCTTCCTTTTCTTTCATCGTCTTATTTCCCTATTTTTGCCTCTCCTTTTCTCCCATCTCTTCCTCTCCATCCTCCCATAGCTATACATGTGGAGAAAACAAAGGCTGGATTTGAGTAAAGTTTTCCATGTAGTTGATGAGCCTCTCCATTTCGTTGCTGACTCTCGAACATCAGACATGGTGAATTCCTGGAACCATGTTCAAAGCCTTTACAGCATGGGAGAACCTGCCTTTCCATGGATTTTCATATCCCCTGTAATAACTACATGCCCTCCCTGCAGGAACCTACAGCCTACAATTTGGTTGCCATCATCCTAAATGACTTCTGACATCCCCTCCAGCTCTCACATTCACTGGTTCTATTATGTGCCACTGCCTTCTTCTCCTGTCTCTTTCTTCTCAACCTCTTTGACTTTTTTCCTTAATATTATGCTATTCTTTCTGCCTTTTAAATGTAGCACTAATTAGATGCAAAGCAATTAGATAAATAAAATGAATAAGATTGTGAATCTTTCTTCACATAAGTTTGTCTCAAGTTAGACAGGTTTATGATTATCAATAGTCCTTGTATTATTTTTTCAAATTTAGTTGGAACTTCTAGATTTTATGGATTATAGCCATGTAAAATTCATGCATATATGTGTGCATATATATGTATGTGTGTGTGTATATATAATTTAAAAATGTAAGGGGTACCCCTTTCAAATGTGGACATTTTACTAATTTTACTAATGGAAAATACAGTTATTAGACCCTGAAAAAGGAAAGAAATGCAAGGTAAAAATTCCTGAGGGGAACTATTTCTCAGCATCTAATTTGCATATAACTGACATGAGGGCTTTGAAGTTAATAGTTCAGAAACACTGGTCCCTAGAACTATTTGGTGACTATGGAACAGTTATTGTTATGTTATGGTATTGATGATAGAAAGTAGATTTTAGTTTATCACCATGAAAAAGAGGTGAGCCATCTACTGAAGAGACTCTCCTTTGGTTTAATGAGGCAGTGAATCTTAGGGCACAGAAAAGTGCTCAGGATTGAAAAACCTTCTCAGGAGAGATTTCAAATTAAAATATTAAATGTGAAAATGTTTCAGTGCACAGAGGGTATATATCCAGCCACAAAGTGGTTAGGAAAGAGAAAGTTTCAAGAAGGAGGAGGACATTGAAAAGAATAAGTACACATGCAATAATTCCTTTGGCAGTAGCCACAGCTCATGTCTAGATTATGTTTCAGAACACCATGAAAGTACAAGTAAATTCTATGCAGCTCAACTTTAACATACACACACATAGACATGTCACCATATGGTAAACTTTAATGCAAAATTGGGAGTTGGACCATTTCCTACAGAATCCCAGAAGGTCAGAGTGGAAAGGACCTTGGATCACCAAGTCCAAACCTTCATTAGACAGAGGAGTTTCTGGCATAATTGTCGTCCTCCTGAACACTTTGTTTCACAATAATCTTTAGGAGTAACAACTAAGCATATGGGATGGTTTGACTTTTTCTTATTCCATAAAACAAACTGCTTGACTTTTTTTTTTCCCTGCTGGAGTACAGTTGTCATACTAATACTAAAAATATTAAACATTAATAAGGAACTTGCTTTTAAAAAATCACTGCTTCTGTTGTTATTCTCATCTCAGGTTTATTTTTAATCGAATTTCCCAAGGAACATTTCTCTCTCTACCCTCAAGAGCCTGAGGCAATGAAGCAAAATATAATGTCACCAGAGCATATTTTTTTCTCAATTGGTCCATATTCTACCCTGGGATCAGATAGCAGAAGGCCAGACACTTATGACAAGTAAGCTGGGGATATTACCTTATGGACACAGATTTAAGGGCATCTCTTACTTCTAATTTGTTCAGTGCAGTGGAAAATGCCTGTGACTATAGCTTGAGTACATTGCAGATTTTGTTTGATGTGTTCCCCACCACTTCAGTTTATAATGCAATATCCTCTGGCTTTATTTTGTAATGTGTCTTTTGTAGTATGCTCTCAACATCCTTGGGTGCTTTACCAATTAAATAATATACTTGGAAAGCTAAATGGGAGCAGGGGGAGAGAAAAACTAAGAGACTGAGAAAAAGGAGAAAGGTATGTTTTCCAGACAGATTCTCAAACAAATAGGTGCTACTAGGCTGACTTGGTTGACCCCAGGCAAAATTGTAAAGGAGGTAAAGTTTAAGTTCTAGATGTAGCCTAGCCCATCTCCTCCTTCTCAAACACCTCTCACTGCTGCATCTTTTCTTCTCTTTTCAATGTCCCCTAATCCTTCTTTCAGACTCTGAGGTCCTAAGTGGCCTTCCAGTCTGCTACAAACAAGTGCCCCAAGGAAGCTCAAAACCCCTGAGTAAGCCCCCTTTTCCCATCACTGGGGAGTCTGAATATCAACTAGTCACCAATTCCCTAGAGGTCCCCCTCCCCTAGTATGAATTGCTTGGTGATCTGAGCAGATCTATGTCCTTCCTCCCTGACTATCCTCATTGAGAATTTTTCTCCTAAGGAAGCTGGCTTGCTCCACTTTCTCTCTGCCAATTTTCCTGTGTTCTGTACTTCCTAACATCGCACTTTGGTAGCCCAAATCTTCCTCATCCTGTATTAAGACCAACGCCTTGGTCATTCGAAGTGCTGGAAGGGACCTCTGAGGAAGGCAGGCAGTCTCTTATCTCTAACACCTAACTCCAAAAGACACTCTTAGCTCTTAGCCATAAGGGAATAACCATGAAAGTGATAAAGAAAGTGAGAAATTCCTTAGTGTAGTGAAAAAATTCAGTCAGATTCTAACAAGATTTCTTCAATTCAGTAAACATTCATTAAGTACCTACTAGGTACCAGGCACTGTGCTAAGTGCTGAGGGTACTAATAAGAAAAAGAAAGACTTTCCACACCTTCGGGGGGCTTATAATTTAATGGAGGAAGACAACACACAAAAGGAAGCTGAAAAGGGTAAGGGCATTGCCACCAGGGGTACCCAGCAAAAGGACATGATATTCTGTAGAGTGGAAACTCTACAGTTTTCTGGAAAAGTCTTATCTGAGTCTCTATAAGGGAAGACTTTAGTACTATCCTCTACTCCTCTAATCAGAGGGAGAGGCAAAGGGAGTTGAAAAAGTATTGAGCATTAAAAACTGAGCTAATCAGCATGGGGATGAGAGATCATATGATGAGCTTATTGTGGGTGAGGTGAGATATTCTCAGGAACTGAAATGCTACCAGGGAATTTTTTTTATTTTTTAGCAATTTTGGAAAGAGCAATGGAAAATCATCCCTTCCTAAAAATATTTTTTCCAACCTACCGTGGCCTCACATGATTTAAAATTTCGAATGTTATTATTTACTTAGCAACGAATTTAGGAGGTGATTAATATACATGGCTATTCTGGTCCAGTTTCCCCTCCCCCTTGCCGCCATTTTCCTCCTATTTATTTGTCTATATACATTGTCTTTAGATTGTTAGCTTCTATGCTTTCCCTTTATTTGTGTCCTCCATGGAGCCAGAAAAATTGCTATTAAGTAGTCAATAGAAAGACTAAATGAAAGCAAATAAACCCTGATTGTTATAACACAAAAAAGCAACAATGTGGCATATCCACTTGATAGATTTGTAAACCAAAAATGGTGCAGTTTCATGGTATGTTATGGGAGTTAGCAAGCTAGTGTGTAGAAATTGAATAAGAAAAAAAAAACATCTTGGAGGTAGTTCATGGGAGGAGGTCCTGAAAGAGACGTAAACCAAGATTAGAAATCAGCACGATCTTATAGCCAAAGAGTAGGTGAAAATTTAGATCTACAGGGTTTAGGTTTTCCAATGAGAGCAAACCAAAAGATATCAGAAGGGACAGAGACTGAGTTACTCTAGCAACATCTGATAGCTAAAGTGGGTGAAGACCACCTATTAATGACAAATAAGATCTGCTGTCTATTCCTTGACCATCATCATCTCTTCATTCCAACAACAGCTCCTTTGAGTGAAGTTACAGGTATAAGCAAAATTACCAAAAGTGAAACTGCAGGGTTGAATCACTCTGAATAAGGCCAGGATTTCAACATTGAATGAAGTAGCTGAGAAAAAAGAACTAAGGGTTTCTCTTTTTGAAGTCATAAAGAGAAAGGAAGAAAAGAATTGAGAACAATAACAGTTAAATATTAATGAGAAAGACACAGAATTGTTTCTTTAAATAAGTGTTTATTTCTTTCAATTTTGCTCATGTGTATCCTTTTAAAGAATAGTGTTCTTTAATGTTGCTATGCTAACCATTTTAATAAAGAAACTATATTTGCTATATTAAAAAAGAAAGGCTAATGAGAATGAGTGGGAAAGTGTGGCAATCTCTCTTTCAATTATTGTACCTATGGCTGAAGCTAGGCTATTTGGGTCACAATAACAATAACAGCCGACACTTTTATGGTAGTTTCTATTTATTGCTTTATTCAAGTATTGCAATAATTCTGTGAGGGAGACCCAAAATTCTACAGTTGCTATTATTACCATTTTACAGGTAAAAAAAAATCTGATTCTCAGAGAAGATAAGTGATTTGCCTTTAGTCACATAGTATGAGTCAGACTTGGGATATGAACTAAAGTTTTCCTGACTCAGCACTATGAACAGCACCACACATGCTACTTCTACATAAAGTCACTATGACCTGCTGACAATTGACTCTGGAATTTCAGGAATTAAACAAACTCCCCATTTCTGAATTTGTATATTTAAATATAAGCAGTAAGAAATGCTAAAGGAGCTAGGCAGGACAAGCTGTTCATTATATGTTGAGTCACTGGACCTATTGAGTATATGTACAATTTACTCTCCATCCTTTCATGAGAGTAGAGCTTAGCCCCTTCAGGACTATAATTTCCTCTTTCCAAGCAACTCATTCTCCCTCCCTTTGCAGGATAGGGAAAGAATGAGAGAGGAAAGAAGGAAGGACAGAAAAAATAGAGAGGGGGAAAGAAAAAAAAAAGGAGGGAGGGACGGAAGGAGGAAGAAGGTGAAAGGGAGGGACGGAAGGAATAAGGGAAATAAAAAGGAAAGAGAAGGAAAGAAAAGAAGGAGGGAAGAAGGAAGAGAATGAGGAAGGGAAGGAGAGAGGGATGAATGGAAGAAGTTCCTGTGGTTTTCACCCTTCACAGGCTGTTGTTCACTTTAGGTTCCAATTTCATTTCTACAGGTATATGTATTCCTGAATTCATTGACAATCTCCCACTTTGATCAGCTCTTCTAAATAAATTCCAAGCCCCCAGGATCAGTCTAAACCAATTATTTTGTATCTCTAAAATAATGAATATTCTCTCTTATCCTCTCTCTATTTGTAAGCATTAAATAGAATATATGCAGATTTTAACATTTCTGTTGATCAACTGTTTCATAGCATTTGCTAGCTTTAAAAAAATGAGAGAGAGAGATGGATTTCCAAACCCAGAGGGAAATGTGTGGGTTTAAAGCAAGTAAAATATCCCCCATACAATCTACTGCAGAGAAGGAAAGGGGGGCATGTAAGGAAGGCCATCAGTTTCAGTTTCTACCCTAGACTGAATCAGCCCTACAGGATACTCCAATGTATAATTGGTAGTGGAATCATCCTCACTATACTGGCTCAGATTTCACCACAGATGCTCACAAATTCCCATCTGTTCCCCAATGTTCTATCCTCATGCCTCTTTTACCATGGTACCTACATCCTCCTTCCTCTTTTTGGTTTCACTGCTTGTTCCTTTTCCATACCTACTACCCATAAGTCCCTCCCCCAATGTCAGTGCCAGCTGACAAGAGAGCCCCTCTCTACCCAAAAGCTCCACCTGTCTCACCTTGCACAATTTTCTGCACTTTTCAGTAGGGCTCCAAAACACGGATTATATTTCTTCCCAGGTCTAAAATATTTTGCAAACCCTTTCAATATCAGTTTTGGTATACTTGATGTGTGCAAATATTCAGCACAAGAAGCAAAGTAAACATCAGAATTAAGTTATCATTATTATTGTAATATTAACATTATTCTAATGATGACTGATCGATGTCCTGCCTTACTTTATACTACTCCTGTTTATGAATTCTACATTCTAGCTAAACTGTACAACTAGTTATTCCCTTATCTCACCCTGTGGTTTCTCACTGTTATCCATTTCATGAGTATCTCTTTCTTCTGTACCTGTTAAAAATGGTTTAGATGCCACCTTACTGCATGAAACCTTTCTTAATTTCTTCAGTTGAAAGAATTTTCTTCCCCTTTCAATTTTTTTCCTAAAGCACTTTCTGTTTGCACTTCCTTTGCCCCTATCACAAAGACCCTTCTTTTACTATGTAAATTTCATATCCCCACTACAAAGAGACTATAAATCTCTAAAAAGTGTAGGAATGCCATTTTTGCTCATCTCTGTATCTCTAACACATTGCACATAGTAAATACTTAATAAATGCTTACTGAAATAAAATGAGTTGTTAAATCTTTAGGGGGAATGTTTTGGAGTCAAGAGGCCTTTTTGGTTCTCTTTAAATCATAAGACATGGGCCAAGTCTGTGGTGTCCTAATGCCTGGCTTTGCTGTGGGTAAGGCTATGAGGAAAACATCATTTCTTTTTCTTGGTTTCTTTCTCTTTGAGGGGCACAAAGGGGAAACTTAGCTAAAATAGACTGTGATCTCTTAATCCCCACAGACCTGTAGCAGTAAAAAGAAGGTTACATCCATCTTAGTTGACAAAACAAGGACAGAGGCCAAAGGACACAGATTTAGTCCCCATGAAGAACAGTTGTTATTGTTGTCATTCAGTTTCCAACCCTCTATGACACCATTTTGGGGTTTTCTTGGCAAAGATACTGGAGTGGTTGGCTATTTCCTTCTCTAGGTGATCCAGTGGCTCCATTTTGTCAGGAAATCAGAGGTTAGGTGATTTGCCCAGGGTCACATAAGTAGGAAATATTTGAGACTGGATTGGAACTCAGATTTTCCTGACCCCAGGCCCATTGCTCTATCAACTGAGTCACCAACTGCCTCATGAGGGTCAGTTACCTCCACTCTATTCCACATCTCTAGAATGTCTCTCTTACTTTAAGCAAATCTGTACAAGGTCAATTGTCTACCACAATGTGGATGTGGTTAAGAATATATAACTGTGGAAGGCAGAGCCAAGATGGCAGAGAAAAGGTAGCAACTCATCTGAGCTCTCCTCCAAACCTCTCAGAACACCTTTAAATAATTCCATAAAACAATACTTGGGATGCAGAACCCACAAAAAGACAGAGTGAAATAATTTTCTAACCAAAGACAACTTAGAAGGTTGTCAGGAAAGGTCTGTGGATAAGAGTGGAGAAGAGTCCAGGGCAGGAAGCCACTGAATCAGCAGCAATAGCATCTGCTTCCAGAGCTCTCATCCCAAAGATAGTAAGGGGGTTGAATAACTGATCAGAAGGAGATTACAGGGGTCTCTTTGCTGGCACAGGGGCAGGATTCTGTTGCTTTGTCCATACTCAGAACTGGGTCACAGTCCTAGGTGGAAGTCACAGAGCAAGGAGGAGCATTAGCATATCAGAGCTTGTGACCACAGTGGAGCAGGTTCACTCATCACAGCTCCAGGGCACAAAAGAGTGCTTGTGTTCACTCACAGAGCACAGATCAGGAGAGCAGTAAATACACTTCTCCTTAGATCATACCACCTTTGAAAACCTACAGGTCCCTAGAAGTATCTCTGAAAATAGCTGAACAACCCCTGAAGTTTGGGACAGTGAGCCCACTACCCTGGAAGCAGAGCCCCACTTTAACAAAGTGTAAAAAGTCAAGAAATAGACTGGAAAAATGAGCAAACAACAGAAAAAAATATTCTCATCATAGAAAGTTACTATGGCAACAAGGAAGAGCAAAACACACACAGAAGAAGACAACAATGTTAAAGCTCCAACATCCAAAGTCTCCAAGAAAAATGAATTGGTCTCTGGCCATGGAAAATCTCAAAAAGGATTTTGAAAATGAAGTAGGAGAGGTAAAAGAAAAATTGGGAAGCAAAATGAGATTGATGCAAGAAAATCATGTAAAAAAAAGTCAACAGCTTGGTAAAAGAGATACAAAAAATATTGCAGAAAATAATACCTTAAAAAACAGAATAGACTAAATAGTAAAAGAGTTACAAAAAGCCAATGAGAAGAATGCCTTGAAAAACAGAATAGGTCAAATGGGAAAAGAAGCACAAAAACTCACTGACAAAAAAAACTGTTTAAAAAGCAGAATTAGTCAAATGGAAAAGGTAGTACAAAAACTCACTGAAGAAAATAATTCCTTAAAAATTAACATGGAGCAAATGGAAGATAATGACTTTAGAAGAAATCAAGAAACAATAAAACAAAGTCAGAAGAATAAAAAAATAGATGACAATATGAAATATCTCATTGGGGAAAAAAAACTGACCTGGAAAATAGATCCAGGAAAGATAATTTAAAAATCATTGGACTACCTGAAAACCATGACAAAAAAAAATAAAAAGAAGAAGAGCCTAGACATCATCTTTCAAGAAATTATCAAGAAAAACTGCTCTGATATTCTAGAACCAAAGGGTAAAATAAAAATTGAAACAATCTACTGATCAATTCCTGAAAGAGATCCCAAAATGAAAACTCTCAGGAATGTTATTGTCAAATTCCAGAGGTCCCAGGTCAAGGAGAGAATATTGCAAGTAGCCAGAAAGAAACAATTCAAGTATCATGAAATCACAGTCAGAATAATTCAAGATTTAGCAGTTTCTACAGTAAAGGATCAGAGGACTTGGAACATGTTATTCTGAAGGGCAAAGAAGTTAGGATCACAACCAAGAATCATCTACACAGCAAAACTTGAGTATAATCCTTCAGGGTGGGGGAGAATATTCAATGAAATAGAGAACTTTCAAAAAATTTTTTATGAAAGAGACCAGCTGTATAGAAAATTTTACTTTCAAATATAAGACTCAAGAAAAGCATTAAAAAGGCAAACAGGAAAGGGAAATCATAAGGGACTTAATAACGTTGAACTGTTTACACTCCTACATGGGAAGATGACATTTGTAACGCATAAAAATTTTCTCATTATTAGGGCAATTAGGAGTACATATAGACAGGACAGAGGTATGAGTGCAATATGAAGGGGTGATATCTAAAAAATAAAATTAAGGGGTGAGAAAGAGTAATGCACTGGGTGAAAGGGAAAGGGAAGGGTAAAATGGGGTAAATTATTTTACATGAAAGAGGCAAGAAAAAAATTTACAGTGGAGGGGAAGAGGGGGGAGATAAGGAAAGTGAGCAAACCTTACTCTGATCAGAATTGACTCAAAGAGGGAATAATACACACACTCAATTGCATATACAAATCTATCTTATCCTATGGTAAAGAAAGAGGGCAAAGATAAGAGAAGGGTGATGGAAGGGAAGCCAGATTAGGGGAGGTGGTAGTCAGAAGCAGAACATTTTTGAAGAGGGACAGGGTGAAAGGAGAGAATAAATGGGGGGGGGAGGATAGGATGGAAGGAAATATATTTAGCAATCTTAAGAGTGAAAAAAGTTATGAAACAAGTTTCTATGATAAAAGTCTCATTTCTCAAATATACAGAGAACTGAGTCAAACTTAGAATAGGATCCATTCCTTAATGGATGAATGATCAAAATATATGAATATTTTTCAGATGAAGTAATCAGAGCTATCTATAACTATATGAGAAATTGCTCTAAATGGTTATTGATTGAAGGAATGCAGATTGAAACAATTCTGAGGTACTGCCTCATACCTATTAGATTGGCTAATAGGACAGAAAAAGAGAATGATAAATTTTGGGAGGGATGTGGGAAAATGAGACATTCATGCACTGTTGGTGGAGTTGTGAACTGATTCAACTATTCTTTAGAGGAACTTGCAACTATACCCAAAGGGTTATAGAACTACATATATCCTTTGACCTAACAGTGCCACTATTAGGTCTGTATCCAAAAAGAGATTTTTAAAAGTGGGGCAGGGGTAAGGACCTATGTGTATGCAAATATTTATAGCAGCCCTTTTCTGGTGGTAGGAAGTTAGAAATTGGGGGGGGATGCCTATAAATTGGGGAATAGCAGAACAAATTGGGCTATGTGATTGTGATGGAACACTATTGTGCTATAAGAAAAAGATGAGCAGGATGTTCTTAGAAAAACCTAGAAAGACTTATATGAACTGATACAAAGTTAAGTATGCTGTGTACAAAGGAACAGCAATATTGTAAGATGATCAACTATGAATGACTTGGTTATTCTCAGTAATACAATGATCCAAAACAACTCTGAAGGACTTAAGATGAAAAATGCTATCCATCCCCAAAGAAAGAACTGATGGTTTCTGAATACAGATTGCAGCATACATTTTTTTAACTTTATTTATCTTGGGTTGTTTTGTTTTGTTTTGGTCTATGCTTTCTTTCACAACATGACA
Source organism: Petaurus breviceps papuanus (assembly GCF_028583685.1). Classification (NCBI taxonomy): domain Eukaryota; kingdom Metazoa; phylum Chordata; class Mammalia; order Diprotodontia; family Petauridae; genus Petaurus; species Petaurus breviceps. The sequence goes on from NW_027185712.1 coordinate 6,615,697, forward strand.
AATATGGAAATATGTTTTACATAACTACTTGCCTTCTCAATAATGGGTGTAGGGAGGGGATTAAAGAAAATTTGGAGCTCAAAGTTTTTTAAACAAATGCTAAAATTGTTTTTAAATATAATTGTGGGAAAATAAAATACTAAGAATTCAATTTCTTTTAATTTAAAGAGTATATAACTAACTAGTAACTCTAAAACAACCACAAGTACATAACAGACTAATTAATAATGGTTTCCTATTTGCAGCATTATATATTTTTCAAAAGGTAGCATATTATTATTGATTAGAATCACAAATGCTTTTTTCCAGGTAAAGCTCCATGGGCAAACTTGTACAACATTTTAATATTTAACCTGAAAATCTACCCTTGCTTCATATACATAAAGCAACCAAGCATTGTATTATAAAGTTATTGACTAGCCTCTTCTCAATACATTTCTTCAATCTCTTCAATTGTTCTCTCTCTAAATGAATGACTAAAATCTACAGGGATTTTTTTCATACCAGACCCCCTAAATTTTGAGAGAAAAAATCAAATGGACCACAGAGGATAACCATCATCTAACATTCAAAACTACAAAAATGAAAAAGGGTTAGTACAGAGACTTCTTGTGGAATTCTATGTTGACTCTGTATCACAGTAAAAGAATGTGCCTGAAAACTTCTAAGAGATTCTTTGTTGTTATAGTTTATTATCTGATCTCGCACAATGAGCTGAAAGCCACAGAGAGCAGACATTTGAAGTGGTATCTGCCCCTGAGGTGTATATCGTCTGAGGCAGTGTAAACCATCTCACATGAAATTTATATATAACCATTCACATATATTGCAGGAATCAGGGTACAGAGAATCAACTCATAGAGATCCTAGCACATAGACCACAGGCATTGACAGGGACAGTCAACAAAGTAGACACTGGGAGGGAAAAATAAGAAATGATTCTAAGAACTTCCATGTGAAAAATGTGGGAATGATCACGAAGACTAGAAAGATTCTGTGCTGGCCAAATGAAACACAAAAGGCAAAAACTTTATAGTGGACTGATCCTCTAACACCTGATAAAAATTTGATCTCATGAATTTGGAGGGAACTCTCCAATGATGCCAATACTGCACTTACTAATATCCTGTACCACACATCGATTTCCTGCTATAAATTTGGCATGGGGGGGTGGGGTGTCTATCTTTTGTGCGGCGGCCTTCCTTACTCTATCTAGACATTGCAAGGATACTAAAAGAGCACCCAGGATGTCTACCTGTCATCTCCATCTTGTTCATATGCCCAGGCTATCTTCTTTGCCTACAAGACTTTTCCCTGATAAATCCTTTATTACTGTTCTTTGAAGCTCTTCTTTGGTTACATGCTGTGGCCTGATCAAACCCACCATGTGTCTCTCCATTTCTATCAGTCTGATATTAACTTTCATTTCTTAAGATAATGTTATATTCTATTTTTACAATTGTATAACACCAACAAAATTTTGAAATGTTGGTATAAAAAAGTAGAACTTCTGATAAATGCCTAGATTCTTAAATATATAGGGAACTGAGCCAAATTTATAAAAATAACCATTCCCCAAATGAAAAATAGCCAAAGGACAAGCAGTTTTGAGAAAAAGAAATAAAAATTACCAAAAGTCTCATGGGAAAAAGATATAATTCACTATTGATTAGAGAAATGAACATTAAAACAACTCTGAGATACCACATCACATTTATGACATTGGCCAAAATGACAGAAAAAGAAAATAACAAATGCTGGAGATGTGGAAAAATAGAGACACTAATACACTGTTAGTGGAGTTGTGAACTGGTTCAACCATTCTTGAGAATAATGTGGAACTATGCCCCAAAGGTTACAAAACTATGAATAACCTTTGACCCAGAAGTACTATGAGATCTGTATCCCAAGGAAATCAAATAAGAAGAAAAAAAGATAAAAGATCTTTAAACACAAAAATAGTTATAGTAGCTCTTTTGCGCTGACAAATAATTAGAAACTATAGGGAGGTCTATCCATCAGGCAATGTCTGATTGTGATGGAATATTGTTGTGCTGTAAGAAATGGTGAGGGGAGGTGACTTCAGAAAAAAAATCTCGGAAGACTTATATGAAGTTAAATGAGCAGAATTGTGAGAACTATGTACATACCATGTTTCCCCGATAATAAGACCTACCCTGAAAATAAGCCCTCCCCTTACTGTGTAAGATTCCTCTAAAATAAGCCCTCCCCTGAAAATAAGCCCTATTGAGATTGCTACTGTAGTGAAGGTGATCCCTACACGCTACATTACGGTACCCACTCTATGCACCGTTCCCCCCCCGGGTGAAACGCACGCCACGCTCCTGAGCTGCATCCAATCAGAGCTGCAGCAGTGAGCGCGTCATCCTGTTCTTCCCCAGTGATTTGCTTATTGAATAAAGGTACATTTTTTTGTTCACATTTACCTGTTTATTAAAATTGCTGTCAATGTTCATTAAAATAAGCCCTCCCCTGAAAATAAGCCCTCTGGTGTTTTTCTGTCCAAAAAAATAATAAGACAGTGTCTTATTATTGGGGAAACATGGTAGTAATGGCAATATGGCAATGATGGTCACCTATGAAAGACAGCTGTTCTGAACAATACAATGATCCAAGACAATACCAAATGACTCATAATGAAATATACTATCCACCTCTAGATACAGAACTGATAAACTGAGTGCAGATTAAAGCATCTTTTCCATTCTTTTTTCTTGCTTTTTTTTCTCAGCATTGCTAATATGGAAGTATGTTTTGCATGGTTGCACATGTATAATGGGTATCATATTGTCTTTTCAATTAGTGGGGCATGGAGTAAAGGAGAGAATTTTGTTTTTTGCTTTTTGGAAGAGGGAAGGTAGGGCAATTGGGATTAAGTGACTTGCCCAAGGTCACATGGCTAGTTTTTGTGTTAAGTGTCTGAGGCCGGATTTAAACTCAGGTCCTCCTGACTCCAGGCCCAGTGTTCTATTCACTGCACCACCAAGCTGCCATGAGAGAATTTGAAACTCAAAATTTTAAAATTAAAGTTAAAAGGGAAAAAATAAAAAGCTAGAGTTTTATTTCTAAGAGAAGCTTAAGGGTCATTAAAGGAGACATTAAATTTTCTAGAGGCAACTCAGTCGCTTCTCCTTCCTGTTCAATTCTGGGCCCAACTCATAATATACAGTTGAACTAGTTAACTATGCAATCAAAACTGGGGAGGGAGAAAAGTGAGGTTAAAGCTAGGGTAATAGCTTAAAGAATGCTTAGGGGTGGGGAGATAAGAGGGCTGGTAAGGATGAAGAACAGGATTAGAAGAAGCAATATTTATGGAAAAGTAGAGGTTAAAAAGATATTCTTTATATGGTCTCCCACTAAGATGGGAAAAGCTTGAGGCCATTAAAGAAGCTTTGAAATTTCTGGAAAGCAATCCAGCCTGTTCTGCTCTTCCTGTCTAATTCTGGGCACAACTCAGCATCTATTTATACCAATTGCCACAATTATACATACTTATGAACAATTTTAGAGGTTATCTATCCAACTACATATTACTATAGTCATTTTTCATCTATTTGATCTTTTCTGTGGTTTCCCAGGCCAAACTCTTTTGATTAGATAAAGATATCCATATTCTTCTGAGGCTTGATATAAACCCTATAATGTAATCCATGCACAGGAGCACTTGAACTCATCACCCAAACTGCTGATGATGGTCCTTCAACTTATGCTTTATCAGATCTATAATAGGTACCTTTAGTGAGCAAATATCTCTTTTTTATGCCATACCTAATGTTCATAATCAGCACTGTTGAACAAGGTTATTTCTATCACACTATCTTTCAAGTAATCTTAAATGATTTTATAGATAAGAGATACCTTGTTGGAAAAGTCTTTAAAGTGGTGTTTGATTTACCTGAACCAAACGTTTTTTTTACAACCAATAACTATGAAGAGTAGAATCTTATATTCTCTGTTATCTTTCACTCAATCACATGATTATAAAGATATAGCCCATCATAGGATAGTGCTCCGGAATGCCTGCCTATTTCTTATTAATACTGACATCAAAAATGACCTTGATGAGTGTGGAGATGAGTCTCATAAAGATTTTGTGTAGATGAATTATATTTATATATTATATTATATGTATTATATAATATTATTTTTATATTATATATAATATACATACTAATAATTATATATTAGTCAGCAGTTGTTAATTTTCTCTCAGTAACTTTTTTTTAACATTCAGGTCTAAGACTTTTTTTCCCCCATGTCCATGGTAACCTCTCTTCCTTCACATACCTTTTGAATACATCGCTCAATACTTACAATCATGACCTCTCAGCACAGATCTCTTCTGTGATCAGTCTAATTTGGATGTGTTTTCTATCTTTTCTCTATTTAGTGTCATTTCTGCCTCTTCTATAAGTATATCTGAGACTGTCATATTAGAGTACAAATAATGTAATTCTACTCTTGTTGATGATGAAATAAATTCATTGAGATTTTTTTGCCAATCTTTTTCTTTTTTCTCTCTTTGTTGTATCCTTACATTTTCATTCTTAAATGCCCTTGGGATGACTTTACTTAACTGTTTCTCTTGCCAAGTTTTGTTTGTTTGTTTAACTGATTCTCATCTCCCCTCCTTAAATTCTCTGCTGCTCATAATCATCTCCTTCTTTATAAAACTTAATACATAAAAATTCTATTCTAAATAAGTGGAGCCTTTGGCCACATTTTTCTCTCTTTAGCAAGTAAGTCAAATGTTGACTAATGTGTTCTTAGCTTTTGGGGGCTTCTTGTTATGTTCATTGATTTATTTCAGTTATATCTCTTTACAAAATCATCGTAATGTTCACTAAAGTCCTTTTGGTTATCTATTCTACAAGTTTGCATCATTTGAGGAAGTAGATAGTGGAAAAAGAGAAATTTCAACCCTTGCAGTAATTTGTACATTGAATACACAAGATGGGTGAAGTTTGTATTGGCCAAATAAAACACAAAAGAGAGCTTTTTCTGACAGATATGTATAATAAAATTGTAGTGTATATTTGGGGTGAGGGGTTGATCCAATCTGCTTTTATTTTTCTTCTTGCCTCCTAGTTTCATTTGTACGTCATTCAAGGAGAATTTGCAATAAATGAGAAAAGCCCCAGTCCACACAACTTCTAGGCATAGACCCTGAAATAGGTTTTGAGAGATTCAGATGCATAATCAGGAATTTAATAGCTTTTAAAATATGGGGCTTTTTTAATCCAAACTGAGAAAGTTTTGGGGACCCAGTATCTAAAGTCTGAATTAGGAGAAACTAGGTCAAAAGATAGATATAATCTCACTCTGCGAAATTCTTCTTTTACTCTCCCCCAAATTGAGTATAATGGTTCATGTGCCTAAGCCTTGGACTTGAAGAATTCACTCACTTTATTGCAGGAAAAGTTTTCTAGTCAATATACCACAGTAGATTTTAGCACAGAGCAGCATATAATCCCAAAGAGACTAAATGGCTTTAAGAGGCTAAATAGCTAATGCCCTACAGGTGGTGGCAGATAATAATCTGGTGAGGAATGCCAGCCAGACCTCTACTATGAACCATGACCAAGTAACTCAGTGCTCACTACACTTAGAAAACAATTCCCTGTATTGTCAAGTAATTAACTGTCTCTGAATCAGTTGATAGGATAATCTATCTACACAACTTGGTATTAGATGACTTTGAAATTAGCACCTCAGCTAAAGACTATAACTGAGTCCAGTGGGGAAAGAATTGGCTAGCTGAAAGAGTTGTAGTCTTTGCCTGTGGGTAAAAGAATTGCTGACCCTAAAGATGAGGGAAAAAATGTTTGCCTGAAAGGAAGCAGCAAAGATACCATATCTACTGAGGAACATGCCCAGTGGAGAATAACACATGGCATCAACATACAATATGGACAGCTCTGCTGCATCAGGCATAACTTGCCCCTTTACCAGTGCGTCTTGGTCACATGTTTGTCATGCATGTCTACTCTTTCCAATATCTGTGTATTTGTGGGAAAGTGAGCTCAAGATTTATGATTTAGGGGCAGGCAGAGGCAATTTATTTAGATTATTAAACTATTTCATTAAATGACTTTGCTTTGAACTAAATGTGTCCTCTAGTTGACTGGTATTTGTTGCCCATTATTGAAGAGGACCAATGACATCAGGAGGGTGATGTCTTGACTTGCAAGTGAATTGGATTTGTGAGGAAGGACTGTACAAAGTCATCAGCCACACTCTCTTCTCAAAGCCATCTGGGTTCAGTGGCAAGACATAAGGCAAGACAACTGGAGATGGTCTCTGATGGAGTGGGGAGACGTTGGCCTTTTTAAGCTAAGGTCTCAGGTCTCAGTTTGTCTGAAGCAACACCCATTCAGTGATTTGGTCATTTGAGGCTAGTTAAGAAATGAGGAAAAAGAAGGCCTACTTTGCTTATTTAAAAAAAAATTATTCTGAGAGGGGAAGACCCTCAGGGTTTCTGGCCAGAATAGAAATAATTGCTATTTGCACTCACTCTGAGCCATCCAAACCCAAACAATGGCCAAGTGAGAATTGTGATTGGACCTGTTATTGGCCAATCCATGAGAGTCACAGTGATTTGGGTTTAAGGCATAGTCAAGTAGATCCATTTGAATCTCAATGGGCTTTATTAAAGCCTGATTTTCCAGAGCTCTATTTCAAGAAATCATAAATCAAATTACATGGAACAAAAGAGTTAATTGTACCAGTGTTGGGGGAAGGGAGGTGAGGGATTGATAGAATAAATAAGTAGGGAAAAGGAAAAAAAAATCTAGCCCCTAATATAAACACACATTGGGGTTTATAAGCTATGGCTTGGAGAGGATTCTGAACTACAAAGTTAGTTCTTAGAACTAGAGATGGTTTTATGGGAATTGGTGGATGAGACAGAATAGGTGCTGTATCTAAAAATACTATTCATTCTGTTACATACATTGGACAAATCAGTCCTAGAACTGATGATAATAGAAATTAGAGGAGGGAAGCAGGAAAGGGGTAGAGTATGCCTGAGGATTTGCTGCCACGTGAATGTTTTTCTACTTAGTGAAACCAAGAAACCAAGACCCTAATTACTAGAGCATTCAGGAGGAATTTATTTGATAAGAAAAAAAAGCAAAACTGTAATTTTGCTGACAGCCAGTCTGTAAGTTGCTGTAACAGTCTGTTAAGGAAAAAAAAAAAAAGGAATCAACCTGCTATTTTCATACAGGGAAAGGGAGATAATTTTGCCCTATTATTACCAGTATTTTGTTTTCTTCTATTCCAGGAGAAATAACTTGTTTCCTGGTGAGTTTATTTGTATAAACAGTCTGAGAAGGAATCTCCTACTCCTGTGGTTAGGGGAATTTCAGACATTAGAAAAACAAGAGCTAGAAAAGAAGGTGAATTTTCAGCAGATACCCAAGTAACTGGCTAATTTTTATTTTTGCTTTCATTCAGATCACCTTTGGAATTGAGCAGCTGTGACTGAGGAACTGAACAAATACTAATGCTTACAAAAGGAATAATTAGCACACATTAAATGGGCTTGTCTATAGACTGAAGTGCAACATGTTGAAAGGAATACTGAATTAGGGGTCAGAAGACCTGGCTTTGAGTTATGACTTTTTACCTTACCATAAGAGTGCAGGCAAGTCAAATCTCTCCATTTGTCAAATGAAGATCATTTTATTTCCTTGTCTGACTTCAAACTCTTCTCAGTAGTAAATAAAATGAGACATATGAAAATGGTTAGAAAGTAAAGAGCTCTTTAAAAATGTGAGTATTGTTGTCATAATTAAAACATGGAAGGAAATAATTTCTTACCTTGTCAGACTCAGGAAGACAAATCTCACTATATAAAAAAATATCAATAGAGGCTGAACCCCTGCTTCAAAATTCAAGAGGGTGACATACAAACACATTCGTGGAAATTTAAACTCATTATCATTTATTGAAAGGCACTAATGATTATAATGAAGGCAGGAGAGCTTCATTCAAATAAACACATAATTATAGTTAACAAAGCTGACAGGACCCTAATTAATGAATGTGTTCATGCTGTTCATATTTGAGTTGATAGAGATACTGCTATTAATGAACAATCTGGATCATTCAATAGCATGTTCCTTAGCATGGATCATTTCTTCAACCTTGACTTATGACTTCCATTCAGATGATTTCAAATAAATATGTGCATATGCACAAGCATGTGTGTGTGTGTTTGAGTATGCGTGTGTGCATGCATGCGCAACCTAGGTGGTTCAGCAAGTCACTTAACCCAGTTTGCCCCAGTTTCCTCACCTGTAAAAAGGAAATGGAGAGGGAAATGGAAAACCACTCTAATATCTTTGTCAAGAATACCCCAAATAGGGTCACAAAGAGTTGGACATGACTGAAACAACTGAACAAAATAATATGTGTGTGTGTGTGTGTGTGTGTATGGATGGATGGATAGATAGATATCCATGTATATATTCCAATGAATTGGTGGTTCCATTGATCTGGTTATTCCCTCCAATAATGCATTCATGCTAGCTAATCTGATGAAACTCTTATCCATATATCCCCTCCCCTCCCCAATCCACCACAGTTCAAGCATTCCCTGGCCTGAAAGACCTCCTCATCTTCACTTGACATTGCATGGATACCAAAAGAGCATTCAGGTTTTCTATCAGTCATCCCTAACTTTTGCTACACATGTAGCCCATACTCTCTTTGTTCCATTATACATTTCTCTGATATTATCCTTTATACTTTTCTGCAATTTCTCATTTGTTAAATATTGTATACTACTCACACTCACATGTGTTTCTGTATGCTTCTTTGTTTATACAATTCTAAACACACACACACATACATACATCCCTAATTTATTCCCTGACCTACAGTGCTGAATTTTAACTGCCTTTTAAATATCTTTTACTTAGTTGTCCTACCAGCACCTCAAATTCAACATTCCAAAACTAGACTCATAATCTTCCTCTCAAAAATCTTCTCTTCCCCCCAAATTCCCTGTCTCTGTTGATGACACCACTGTACTATCAATAAATTTATTGAGGGTTAAGTCCTCATTCTAATCTTTAATTATTCCTTCTCTCAGGTGTAGTGATGAAAATCATTGATACTTGTCCATGGGACACCTCAGGGTTAATGAAATTAATAACTGAATGTGGACTTGGCCTTTAAAGAGATGGCTGGAAGACATAGAAGAATGAGATCTGTTGGATAAAAGAAAGATGCAAAAAAACAGGATTCCACATAGAGTATTAACTCAGGTCACTAAGATCTGGAGTGACAAAGCCCACAAATTAGTACAATACCCCATGGACAAGCTCTCTGCTCCAGAAATAGTTTGAATGGAGTAATGGTAAAAGAGCTCTTTGACAATATGAAAGTTTCTAGTTAAGGAGAGGAGTCTTCAGTCAAACAGGAGTTAAGGCCAAAAAACATCAAGAAATATCTGCCATGTAGAATAGCAAACCTAAACCTATTTTTTCACTGGTATTGTAAATTGTACAAACTGCAGAGTTGGAAGAGAAAGGTGTCAGCTCTTTAACAACCCTGAGCTCCTCCCACATACTTTCTTTTCTTATTTTCTTTAAAGGATAGTCAGGGGAGTAATAAAAGTCTGGAGGTCTCTGGTAAGGTATATCTCACTTGAATAAGTAAAGTGACTCTCCAATGACCATAATAGTGTCTGTGTGTGTGTGTGTGTGTGTGTGTGTGTGTGTGTGTGTGTAGGTGCAGGAAGAGGGCTCAACTCTTGGGTAATTCTATACAGTTAGGAGAACTACAGAGATTCCTTTGGCAGTTGTAAGTCCACTGCAAGAAAGCTATGGAAAGTTGCTTTGAAAGTTTATGGTCCAGACCAAGAATGAATTTTTGTACTTTCTGTTGGGTAAAATAAAGCTTCTATTATATCTTATACCATGTTTACCTGAGTACAAGCATGTTAAAGGCCATCTTTTCTTTAGAGACCTAGAAATGAGCCAAATCCTTGAAGGATGTCCTTAAGGTAGGGGGTGGGAGGGGCACAAAATGAATATTCTGATGTCCTCATAGGAAACTGTTAGTGGGAAAAAAATCAAAAGTGAGTCAAAAAAATTTTTTTGAGAAATTCCCAAGATTATAACTATGCTAGAATTCTGCCTGTAGATTACAGGTTATACACAGGTTGGATCATTTAGCTCCCCTGATGAAGAGGCAGAGAAATTCTACAAGTTTTTCCATGCAAAATCAACATTTATTTTGATCCTCACTAACTACAATGCAAAGATAATCAGTCACACATAACTTGCACAAGGTGGGGTTAAAATCAAAACTCAGGTTTGAGAAATGAAAGCAGCAAAAGGCTTAGACACTCTTAGAAGCCTCATGCCTAGACATTCATGAAATTTTTCTTCCCCCCAAAAAACAGAGAGAAGTAATAGATGTTTTGATCATCAAAGAATATAACCACCACCCTCCAAAAAAAGAAATTTACTATAATTTAGCAGATAGGAATTGATTGGAGACTGATCTGGAAATCACCTAAAAACCAGCTGTTTATGAGCAACCACAGCATCAACTCATAGCAAAGGCTGAAATAAAAATAAAAATGAAGAAAAGATAAGGATTAGAAGACACTGCAAAAACTTGCAATAATGCCAACTCGATTTATTCAACCATTTATATTCTCCTGTCCCCTGCCCAAATGGGAAATATCAAAAAGCAAAGAATATCACTGATACTCACCATTTCCTCTAGTAGTTTGTACCAAGTAAAACAGTTACCATAATGGAGGAACGCAAAGGGCTCAACCACCTGGAACCAAAGAGCAAATAATTTATCTACTTGCCAAGCAGAGATCCATGGTGACTAAGGGCGGCAACACAGCATTAGACTGTGAACTTCTTTTTGTCACACCTCAGAGAATAACAGCCAAAGATAAGGAACATTATTGCCTCCTGAAATGTCACAAAACCACAGAATGGAAGACAAGTGTACAGAAAGTTTGGCATGAGATCCAACTGAAATACATTATCTTGAGCACATTCACAGATGACATTGGAGGGAGGACAATATCCCTTTTCTGACAATTGCTGGAATTAATTTTTTGACATTTCCACAATAATCTGCTTTCATCATTAATGATGGGTGTGCCACAATACTTATCCCCTAATGCCTCAGTCTCTGTGAGAGTAATGGAATATAAAGATCCCCCTGTATTGGCTTGGTTTTCAAACTGATTGTGTTAAAACCCAGAGTTTGTTAATCCCACCTGTGGGATGGACTTGTTGACGTGAAAAGAAAGTCCTGAACTGGGAGGAGCTGGTGACTTAGATTTGGAGAGACAAGAGAGAGGCAGAAGAACTTTTTGGAAGCAGTACCTCGTGGAAGCAGAGGGAGAGACTGAATCGATTGCTGAGGGCCGCTTTGAATCGCCCTGGACTTTTGAGACCTGCCCCCTGAGCTGCCAAGGACTGAGGAGACATGGCTGTTTTGCTGGTACTTTGTCTGTCTGTTTTGATGTTGTTTTGCCAGATTTGTCCACTGGTGAAAGACAGTCCTGTTGAAGAAGTCCTGGAACCTAGCTGTTGGCTAAGAGCTCCTGAGACTGTCCTGCAGACAGAGAGTGAATACTGTCCACTGGTGAAGGACAGTGCTGTTGTTGCAGGGGTCTGGGAACCTTTCTGTTGGTTCAGAAGCCCTGAAGAAGGATTTTCTTGTTGTATGTTTACAGAAATCCTGGGAGAGGGCTTTGCTAATGTTTTCAGGGGTTCTAGGACTGTTCTGCAGACAGAGGATGAATTAATGAAGAGACTGGCAATGTATCTTGTGGCCTTGCTAAGCCTTGTCTCCCCAGGAACTAAGATTGCTGAGAACTTGCCTTGTGTCAAGATGAAGAAAAGACCTCCATTTGGGTATTAAGTGCTGTGCTTAAACTTGATGTAACTCTGGGGTAGATTCAATTGTGATCCAGGGGTGGGGAACTTTTGACCTTTTTGTGCTCTGTGATTGACAAATGAAGGTACTTTACTTATGTTTGGAAACTAATCTCCATTTGAGAAGAGGGGCTTTGTGGTGGACTAAATGAAGGTATAGCCTAGGGGTGGAGAAGTATTTAGACCAGGGACTTTGTAATTGATTGAATGATTGGAAGGTCCTGGGGTGGGGTAGTACTTGGAGATTATTTAATCACACTTAGTAAATGCTGTATTTTGAATGATGTCATTTTGACCTTCTCTGTTGTTGGTTTGTCACTGAATAAAATGGAGAGCACCTATGCTGGTATTTTGAACCTTGGGAAGTTGCCTTTGTTTGGCATTACATTACAGTCTCCAAAATATCATGCAAAAAATGTTGAAACAACCCTGTAGTCAATGAGGTTAGGAAGATTAGCTAGACCAGACTGGGTATGTAATGAATGTTGCTGTGAGGGTGACAATATCTTGAAAGCTCTGGAGAATAATTTTTCAAAAGAATGGAAAAAAAATGATGAATGGCATTATTACCCCCAAAAAGGGGATCAAGAGGACATCAACATCTTGCATTTCATGTCTATATTTCTCATCTCTATAAAATATTCATGAGAGTGATTTATATGTGCATCAAAGCTATCCTTGATGAAAATATGAGCAGTGACAGACAAGCCCCTACAGTTGGAATACGAGATCTCACTATATTTAATGTTTGTCAATTACCAAAAAAAAAGGTATTTTACTCTATAGAAGAAAAAAATCCAGTCTTAATATCTCTTCCACACTAGAGTCTTTCCTATAAATGATAAGATTAGTTCACTAACCCTTTCTCTTCTCCTCTATTAAACATTACTTTAGGGGAAAAATCATTTATTCTTTATGAATATAAATCTACTGAGATCTCTATGAAAGTGTAAACTCACAGGATTTTGAGTTAGAAGGTACCTTAGAGATCATTTAGTCCAATCTTTTCATTTCAGGAGATTAGGAAACTGAAGCCCAGAGAGGAAAAGAATTTGCACAAAGTCAAAGAAGTATTAAATTTGTCTAAGATTTGGACTTGGGTTTTCAGACTCACAATGCCATGCCCTTTCTAATTTCATAGGGAGTGGAGGAAGAGGGATTTGTATTTTCAGCCTTATTTCTCATTATGGGAAGGTTTTAAGCAATAAGTGAGAAATTTTGTGGGTATGGGGAGCAAAAGAAATCACAACCTGTAGATAATGACTTATTTATGGATTTTGAACATAGCCTGAATCAGAAGAAAGGACTCAAAGATCCATATATTTTCATTCATTAAACAATGTCCATTATAGAAGATAAATCCCTTAACTGTTGTCATGCCTGTATAGCCCATAAGAAACCAGGTATCTTGATCTGAGACTTTATATAGCACTTAAATTCCACTTTACCACTAATGGTATTAAAGTGGTCAGCTCATACATGACTAATCAATGGCTCTGCCTGTAATTCAGAATTGTCACATTTATGAACTGTATAATTATGTGTTTGTTCTTATTAGGTCTTAAAATTTTTAGAGCTTGGTGGGTAATTATCTCACTCACTTGTGGAAAGGCATTACATTGAGTTGTGGAAATGTAAATCAGTTCAAATTTTTCTCCAACTAAAAGTCTAGCACAAAATGGAGACGTGAATATCCAGCTGAGGAGAAAAGGAAAGATGCAGGTCTAGAGAGGTTGAAAGGTTAGAGCTAAGTGGGGATTATTTGATACACTTGTGGCTACCATCACTTTTATAAAGTGATAGTTACTCATTTCAAAAAGATCAGTGGGTCCCTGGCAAAGTCACCAATGGCATATGGAAGTAAAATGTAGTACAGTAGATAGCATACTGGTGCTTTGATGAGAAGACCTGAGTTCAAAGGCTACCTGTAATCTTTGCTTTCGTTCATTCATTCATTTAATAAACATTTACTAAGCACCTACTATGTGTCAGACACTGTGTTAAGTACTATTATACTTAAATATAAAATGTAATCATATGGTAACAATACCCTATTAATATAAGAGCCAGTATTTTAAAAATCTTTTCCTCAAATCTAAAATGAGGGAGTTAGTTTCTCAGGTTTTCACCAGATCTAGCTCATAATCTTAAACTATGTCTAAAGGTTGTCAAAATAACTGCTAAGAAAAGAAAAAAATTAAAGCCAAACCAGTGACTAGTAGCACACAGAATAAAACAGACACTTGTTTGATAAAATTGAGCATTAAAAAAAAAAGAACTAGAGGAATTTTGTGTGTAGATGAATGTCCTATAATATAGATATCTGAGTTGTCTTTACATAAAAACAATCACTTAACAAACATTTTAAAAATTAATAACCGGGGTGGTGGGGGGGATGAGGGGTAGAACAAAGATGGCATCATAGAAGCAGAACTCCCCTCATAACCACCTCAAATACCTATAAAATATGACTCTAAGAACCCACAAAGTAACAGAGAGAAACAGGTCTCCCACTGAAGGCAGCCTGGCAAGAAGGGTCTATTGCAGTGTGCTAAGAGCAGCACCCAGCCCCACATGAGCCTATGGTTTTAGCCCCAGGGCACCCCGACCAGCCCTGGCTGGAGGGATTTCAGGAGAGTGGATCAACAGCAGCTGTAGAGGTTTCCAGAATTATCAACCCATAAATTCCAAAGATAAAGTGAGAGGTCAGTGTGAACTTTGTGGGAACTGGGGGTGCAGGAGTGCAGCCTGCCCTCTGTCCCTGGAAGGAGAAGCAGCTAAGGCACAGTTGCTGCAGCTGCATGGCTGCTTCAGAGCGCCTGGCCTGCAGATTGTAGGGGGACCAAGAGACCATTCTGAGGGGTAATCACTCTTGCTTTAACCTGCTTGGATCTGGATCACTGTCTAGGGTGGAGATCCTGGAGTGTGTGATCAGGTGCCAGGACCAGTGGAGGCTTGTGAGAGGGCAACCAACTAATAGCTCCAGCAGCTGTGAAAACCCCAGTGATTTGGGACAAAGCTCTCCTCTCTAGAAGCAGAGTTCTACTGTGGCAAAAAGGTCAAAAGTCAAACAATTAAGTGGCAGTATGAGCAAGCAAAGGAAGCAAAGCAAGCACAGCAAACCAACTCTAGATTCCTTTTTTGGGGACAAAAAGGATCAAAGCATTGAACAAGAGGAAGACAGTGAAGTCAGAACTCCTGCATCAAATACTTCCAAGAAAAATATAAACTGGTTACAGGCCATAGAAGAACGTAAGAAGAATTTTGAAAACCAAATAAGAGAAGTGGAGGAAAAATTGGAAAGAGAAATGAGAATCATGCAAGAAAATCATGAAATGAGAGTCAACAACCTGACTGAAGAAAATAACACCTTAAAAAATAGACTAACTCAAAAGACAAAAGAGGCTCAAAAAAGCAATGAGGAGAAGAATGCCTTAAAAAGCTGAATTTGCTAGATGGATAAAGAATCTCAAAAACTCACTGAACAGAATCATTACTTCAGAATTAGATTGGAGCAAATGGAAGCTAATGACTTTATGAGAAATCAAGAAACTATTAAACAGATCCAAACAAATAAAAAATAGAAGGCAATGTGAAATATCTCATTGGAAAAACCACTGACCTGGAAAATAGATCCAGGAGAGATAATTTAAAAATTATTGGACTACCTGAAAGCCATGATAAAAAAAAAAGAATCTAGAAATCATCCTTCAAGAAATTCTCAAGGAAAATTTACCTGATGTTTTAGAACCAGAGGGCAAAATAGAGATTGAAAGAAACCACCAATCACCTCTTGAAAAACATCCCAAAAAGAAAACTCCTAGGAATATTATAGCCAGGTTCTGGAGTTCCTAGATCAAGGAGAAAATATTACAAGCAGCCAAGAAAAAAAAAATTGAATATTGTGGAAACACAATCAGGATAACACAGGATCTGGCAGCTTCTACATTGAGAGATTGAAGGGCTTGGAATATGATATTCCAGAAGTTAAAGGAGCTAGGATTAAAACCAAGAATCACCTACCCAGCAAAACTGATTATCATGTTTCAGGGGAAAATATGGATTTTCAATGGAATAGAGGACTTTCAAACATTCTTGATGAAAAAACCAGTGCTGAATAGAAAATTTGACATTCAGATATAAGAAGCAAGAGAGGCTTTAAAAGGTAAACAGGGAAAAGAAATCATAAGGAACTTATCAAAGTTGAACTATTTACGTTCCTACATGCAAAAATGATAATTGTGACTTGTAAAACTTTTCTCAGTATGAGAACACTTGAAAGGACCATAAATGTGTGTATGTATGTATGTGTGTGCATATATATATATATACACACACATATATACATATATATGTATACAGACATATACACATATATATGTATACATACATATATGTGTCTATATAGGAGGGTATATGGGCATATGAATACATTGTGAATGTGTATATATGTGTACAGGTATACATAGATAGAGGGCACAGGACCAATTGAATAGGAAGGGATGATACTTAAAAGGTGAAATTGAGAGGTGAGAGAGGAATATAATAAGAGGAGATGGGGAGAGACAAAATAGGGTAAATTATCTAATATAGAAGAGGTAAGGGAAAACTGTTACAATGGAGGGGAAGAACAGGAAGGCAAAAGGGAATGCTTCAACTTTACTCTCATTGAATTTGGGGAAGGGAATGACATACACACTAAATAGGGTATCTCACCCTACAAGAGAGTAGAGAAAAGGGGAAGAGGGGGAGAAGATGGAGGGGAGGGCAGGTAGTGGAGGAGGGAAGTTAGAAGCACACACTTTTGAAAAGGGACAGGGTCAAAGTAGAGAACAGAACAAATGGGTGGCAGGATAGGATGGAAGGAAATATAGTCAGTCTTTAACAATATATACACTATGGAAATGTTTTGCATAGCTACACATGTATAGTCTATATTGAATTGCCTATCTTCCCAGTAAGGGTGGGTGATGAGAGAGGAAGGGAAAGAATCTGGAATTCAAATTTTAAAATAAAATTATTATTATTTTACATGCAACTGGGAAATAAGATATACAGGCACTGGGGTATGGAGATCCATCTTGCCCTACTGGAAAGTCAAAAGGGGTTTGGGGGAGGATATAGGACAGACCAGATTGGGGGAGGGGGTATACAGTGAGATAGCTGTTTTGGGGTGGTGGGTAAGGGAAAGATGGGGAGAAAATTTGTAAATCAAAATCTTGTGGAAATGAATGATATAAACTAAAAATAAACAAAATTTAATTTAAAAAATTAATAACCAAGTCTTTATTGATGTTTGGGTGGTATGGGAGATGTAAGAGAAGAAGATGATGTGGACCGTATTCTTGAAGAATTTGTGCAGACTTTTACTTATGTTCCCTCTGCCTCAAATACCTTCACTCTAATAGGCCACTACTTGTTAAAAGTCTTCCTCTAGCCAAGTTACTTTTAAAAGTGCAAAGGGCCAAGTATACATCCCTAGGTATTCCACTAGAGACTTTTTCCCCTAATTAATAGTAACATATTAATAACTACACTTTAGTCATTCATTCAATTTCCATACTAGCATCTAACCTGCATGTAATACTACCTTGGGGCTGCACTTGGGAAGGTATGGTGTCCAAAATTTGAGGAGGGGTGATCTCACTTTACTTTACCCTGGTCAGACAACTGCTATGTTTCTGATTTCAATTCTCTGTATCATGCCTAATGAAGGGCATAGATAAACCATAGAGAGTGCAAAGTAAGGCAACCAGACTAGTGAAGTATTTCAAATGTATGCCAGATGAGTAAGAGTTGAAGAAAAGGGGGAATTTTTAGCCCAGAGGAAAAAAAAAAGATGAAGTAGAATATGAAAGCTATCTTCAATGTTTGGAGAACTTTCACATTATTCCCCATAGGCCAGAAGGACATAGTTGGGAGCAGCAAAGAAAAGTTTCAGGAAGTCAGATTTGGGATTCATCTCTTGATGACAAGAGCTAGCCAGGAGTCAGTGGGCTCCCCAACACTCGAGGTATACAAGCAAAGACCTGATGACCATTTGGGGGAATATATTTAGAAGACATTCTTGTCCAGGAATGCTTTAGATTGGAGGCTTCTGAAAGTCTTCACCAATTCTAATATTTGTGACTCTGTACTAATCATTTTCTATTTCTAATTCAAAGGATACCTCTTCAAAGTATTTTCTGTACATCCTGGTTAGGAGCAATTCCTCCCTTCTCTGAAATCACAGAATGTTTGTATCATGGATTTAAAACATAATAGACTTATGTGATCATAAAACTTACAATTGAAAGAAACCTTAGACATATGTCATTGTATCAGCAATGCCATATTCACAATGCCTATAGAGATTACAAATATGCTGATATAATTATCCATTAGAAAATACGTCATGTTTGCCATATGAGGAAATAAACTAGAAAATTTATTAAGATACCAAAAGACTGAGTCCCAAAACCAGAAAGTGAAAGCCATCAGGGTAGTTATGACATTGGCACAGGTAGATAAAGTAGAAAGCACCCACATTTTCAAGCCTTTAAAACAGAACAGGCTACCTCAGGCAAAGGTCCTCCTCTCCCCACGCACAGCAACCACCCAGCGTCCTGGAAGCGCGCTCCCAGCAGCTCCGGCCCCTGGCAGTCCTCAGCAGGAGTCCTTAGCAGAAAGTCCTTAGCAGTCCTAACTCAAAAAGGGCTTC
>NW_027185712.1:6634351-6675905 GCF_028583685.1 Petaurus breviceps papuanus
CAAGTCCAACGGGGCATGGAAGATCTTTAAATCCCATAACCCTTACAGTCATCTAGTCCAACATCCTTGTTTTACTGAGAAGGAAACCAAAGTCCAGAGAGGAACAATAACTTCCTCAGGGTCATTGTAATGCCATGAACAAGCAGCTTTCCAGAGGACTGCTACTGTGAAAAGCTTTTAAGGTTCTGATTACATGGTATAGTGAACACTCTATTCATTCCATAACAGATCAAAGCAAAACATCCACCGAAAATCAAGGTACATCATTCACAATATTAGAAATTATCACAGAAAATCACAGTATAGTAGTCATAACAGCTTATCATTAAAATAGTCAGATAGTTTTCACCAAAGTGGTCACAATATTTAGAACAAAGAACAATCATCTCAAAGTTCAATAGTCAAAGTCTTCCACTCTTGGGGCAACTATGTTAACTCAATCAGTCCCTTATCAATAACAATCATCTCAAAGTACCACAATAAAAGTCTTCCACTCAAGGGGCACACTTGATTAACTCAATCAGTCACTTATTCAGCAATCAATTACTAAGTATCACACACAAACCCTCTACCCCTAGGTCACTAGTAAACTACAATTTCATCATTACTCAGTACCCACAGAGAGGTCTTTTCATCTTGACTTGGGGCCTGTTCTCAGACTCCCTGGATCCCCTTCCATGGTCCTAGATTCTACCTGGATTCACCAGACTGTCACTTGGGTTCAACGGCAGAAGCTCCCAGTTCCTTGTCCAGTTCTCTGGGTAGGTCCTGCTCCACACTGAAGTTCACAGGGTCCAGTCCACCTCAAATCCTCCGCAATTTCTGCTCCTGGGAATTCAAAGCTCAACCAAGACACAAACAGACAAAGTCCCTGGATCCTGATCATGCTTCCTCAGTCTTCTGCTTCCTCAGTCTTCTGCTTCCTCAGTCTTCTCCTGGGCTCCTTGGCTCCTGGACTCCTTTTCAGAAGAAGCTCCACCACCACAAGTTCTCAGGAAATTCTGGCTCAGTTCTCTGTTCTCTCTTCTGTAGCTGCTCTGCCTCCAGATTCTGGTCCCAGGAAATTCTGACTGTGCCTCTCTGGTGCTATTCCTTATATACACACAGCATTAGCTTCCTGTTTCAGCCAACAGGAGACAGGAGTTCATACGTTCTCTTTCCCCAACAGAGACTTGATCAGTTACTAAGTACTAAATACATGCTACCTTGCCAATACAAAAAGAGGTCTTCAAATTATCATTACAGTCATATAGATAGTAAGTAGTACATCAAGGAAAATTCAAAAACAGGTCATTCTGGTCTTATTGCCCTACCAGGCCATTTGACACATGAAAAAACTAAGATCCCTGAAGGTAAAATTGCTTGGCCAAGGTTATATAGAAGCAGAAATGGAAACAGAAACCATTTTACCATATTCCTGGACCAGTGTTATTTACATTACACTATTTCCTACCTTGCAGTTATATGGGTGATTTATCTCCCCTTTAAACTAGACATTTCTTGAAGGCAGAGACCCAGTCCTTATATTTCTCTTGGAATCTAGCACAGTGTTATATACATGGTCAGTACTCAAAATATTTTTTTAGAATTGGATTAAATTACCATTTAGTTGGAAAGCTGACAAATCCAATAGGGAGTAATACATGACTATAATGGGAATATAAATTATTAAGATCTTCCCTGCCCCTAGGCTAAAGTGTACCTGGAGCCTGTGGTGGGAGGCTTATTTCTCAGGAGATACTTTGTTATTGGGCAGTAGGTCAAGAGGGTTGTTACATTCTCTGAGCCAGGAGAAGGTTATATAAACCTTGATTTGAGACTTTATTTGGGGGCTCACTTTGAGAAGTGTTATGTGATTTGATCAGATGAGATTCTGGGAAGCCATTGTTGAGAGACCCCCCCCCCCCGGGGCTTTGAAAAACCCAGATGTTGATGGTAACTATGATTTGGTACGGATGTAATGGTCTTGATAATTCTGTCTGTATACTCTGAAGTTCGGGGTGCTGACCTTTTTCCCCTGAACTAGGCAAATGATATGTGTTTGACTGATTAAAGTAAGCTTGTTAAACCATTTTGAGTTGCTTTCCTTTAGCAAAGCAGATATAAGAACCTGCGTTGGCATTCACCCTGAGGATGCTTGGGTGCTTGCTGCTGCAATGACACTAAATGAGATCATAGGATTTAAAAATGGAAGAGACCTCAGAGATTATCTAATCCAATACTTTCATTTTACAGAGGAAGATGATGAGATCTAGGGAGAAAAAAAAATGATTGCCTAAAGATCAGACAACAGGAAATAACAGCACCAGGATTCAAACTCAGGTCCCTAACCCATGCTCTTTCTACTTCATCACATTGCCCTCCTATAATCTACTCCTATTCTATGTCTCAGAATGTATGCACTATTCCTCTATTCAATAAACATTTATTAGATGACCACTGTGGTTAAGACACTACCAAGGATTGAACGCATAAAGATGGAAAACATAAACACCATTTCTAAGTTCCTGTTTTTGGTCATTTTAATAAACAAAAGGTCATCCCATTTTTAAAAATAGCATTTTATTCTCAAAGACAAAACAGAAACCAAGGGCATGTGATTCCTAGTTTCCCCTGTAATTCCTCAGACCAGGAAATAATTTTCTTGGGGCAAGTACTCTGCTGTATTCACTTTCCCCCAGCCACCAAATTTTGGGATGAATGAGAATGGATGAATGAATGAAGACTCCTAATAAGCTCCAGTCCCCTTCCCTCTATACCTTTCTAGACTTCTCTCTCCTTCATGAATTAGAGTTGAATCTCCTTGTGTTCTGCCTCTATATTATATTTAAAAAAACATTCTATTATCATTTGCTCAGGTTGTCCTCTACAGCTATAATATAGCCCCTTCTCATCTCTTTGCCTGTTGTGCCAAATTTCTGTAACACCCTCAGCTAAATGTATTTTCTCTCCTGAAATTTTCTTCTGTACTTCACCTATATCTTTTCTTTGTTCCAGTCATTTTCTATGTAATATTATATGTGTTCAATTGCTTCATTTAAAGATGAGAAAATGGAGGTCAGACTTACTATGTGATTTCCCCTAGAGTACCACAGGTAGTAAGTTGCAGAACCAGGACTTGAATTTAGGAGTTCTGACTGTGTAGGTATCACATATTCTCCAGTAAGCTCTTTGAGGGGAAGCCCTTTGTTTCTTTTAACTCTACATCCTCAAAGAAACAAAAGGTGACTTAGGAGAACAGATAGAGTTATCTTAGAGGCAGAAAAAATCCAGTTCAAAACCAGCCTCTAATCCTTCATAGGTAAGTCATTTAACCTCTACATGCCTAGGGCTACCAAGTCTGAGATGTGTTTTGGAAGGAGTTCATGTGCCAAAAAACTTGTGCAAAAAGGGAATGACAACTCCTTGGCATATTTCCATTTTCCTCAAAGCCTTGCTCAGTGTAATGCACATACTAGGTGCTTTAAAATATTTGTTGTATTAAATAAGGTCATAAAATATTATAACTAGAAGGGACTTTAAAGATATGTCACTGGTTATCTTTATATGTGTCATGAGAAATGCAAACTGTGCATTAATGTACTCCAGGACTGTTGCTTTATTAGGAACTATTATGGCTAAGTGCAATCCACAGCCCTTCAATTGCTTTTATCAAACCTCCAGAAGCTCTGCTTCTAAGATAAGGTAGTGGCAACAGCCAGATTTAAATTATAACACCATAATCAGAGTCATATAACATCCTAGGCAAAATTACCCTAAACCTAAGTGGCTGGATCCCCATCCCTTGGTTATCTAGCTTCTGAGATAAATTCCTATATTCTTTAGATAGCCTTAAAAGTCTTTACCAAAGCAATGAATTTTGCTCATTTTTTTATCTCAGTCAATAACCAACTGTCCACAGTTCATTTTTCATTATAATGTTTCCCCCTATCCAGAAAGCTTTGGGATTACCAATCATATATTTAGAAAGGTCCTTAGAGGCCAACTAATTCAACATCTCTCATTTACAGATGAGGAAGCTGAGGTCCATTTGTGTTTAGTGATTTTCCCCAAGTCACAAAAGTAGTAAGTTGCAGAACGAGAATTTGAATCCAAAAAACTCAGACTCTAAATCCCTCACTCTTCCACAATGCTGCCACTGGTGACTATATACCTCTCCTTACTTTATACTTCCTTCATACTGATAAGCCAAAGGGCTTGTATAGATAGCTACAAAGGATTCAAACTCATCTTGATACCAGTCTGTTGGAAGAAACGGCTGTTAAGAACATAAGTATTTCACATATCCCCAAGCAAAATTGAAAGGTTTTTGTATTATATCGGGTTTAGATTATTTGTGTAGTTTATTTGTACAGATTATTTGAGGCAGGTAGGTGACATAGAAGATAGAGTATTGAACTTAAAGACAGGAAAACCTGAGTTTAAATCCTGACTCAAACACTTACTAGCTGTGACCCTGGGGAAGTCACGTCACCTCTCAGCCCCAATTTTGTCACCTATATTGTTGTTGTTTGGTGATTTCATTTGTGTTCAATTCTTTGTGACCCTATTTGATTTTCTTTTTTCTTTTTTTGCCTTTTTTCCCCAATTATTTTGTCCTTAATTTTTTTTTGGTCCTTATTAATTTGTTTACTTTTACTTTACAAGATTCATTTACCACAATTTCTCGAGTTTCAAATTTTCTCTCCTTCCTCCCTCCCCCGCAGTTCCCTCCTCCCCCATGTAGCGGCATACAATCAAGTATGGTCTCTGCAAATACTTTCACATTACATATTAGTCAGGTTATAAAGAAAGATTGTAACAGATGGAATGAAGAATGGAAAGAGGAAACAAAGCCAAACAAGAAAACGAAAAAAGGGCAGGTAGTTTGCTTCAATCTGGGTCCAATCTCAGTTCCTTCTCTGGATGTACACATCTCTCTCCATCATGAGTCTTTTGGGGTTGACTTATGACTCTGGATTGCTGAGAAGAGTACAGTTTATCAAAGTTTGTCATCACACATACGTTGAGTCTGTAATTGTGTACAAATTTCTCCTGGCTATACTCTTCTCACTCAGCATCAGTTCGTATAAGCCTCTCCAAGTAAATATGAAGTCCATCTGCTCCTCGTTTCTTATTGCACAATAGTATTCTATAACATGCATATACCACAATTTCTTAAGCCATTCCCCAATTGATGGACACCCCTTTAATTTCCAATTCTTTGTTACCACAAAAAGAGCTGCTATAAATATTTTTGTACATGTGGGTCTTTTTCCCATTTCTATGGTCTATTTGGGATACAACCCTAGAAGTGGTATTGCTGGGTCAAAGGCTATGAAATTATTTATAGCCCTTTGAGCATAATTCCAGATTGCTTTCCAGAATGATTGGATCAGTTCACAACTCCACCAGCAATGCATTAGTGTTCCAATTTGTCCACTTCCTATCCAGCATTTGTCATTTTCCTGTTTTGTCATCTTAGCCAATCTGACTGGTGAAATGTGGTACCTTAGAGTTGTTTTGATTTGCATTTCTCTAATCAATAGTGATTTACAGAATTTTTTCATATGCTTAGAAATATCTTTAATTTCTTCCTCTGTAAAGAATTAAAGGGCATTATAAAATGCAATATGGATAATTTTGATTACATTAAATTGAAAAGCTTCTGTACAAACAAAGCCAATGTAACCAGGATTAAGAGGGAAGTGGAAAATTGGGAAAGAATTTTTACAACCTATGTCACTGATAAAGGACTCATTTCTAAAATATACAGAGAATTGAGTCAAATCTATAAGAATACAAGTCATTCCCCAATTGATAAATGGTCAAAGGATATGAACAGGCAGTTTACAGAGGTAGGTACAGAGATCATTGACCTGAGCAGAAATCACTCTTCTACAACCTCCCTGACAATTGGCTATTCAAGCTATGGCCAAATATCTGTGGTGTTGGAGAATTTATTACCTACCTTGTGACAACCCACTCCACTTTGGGACAGCTCTAAGCATTAGGACAATTTTCTTACATAAAACCAAAATCTACCTTTTTGAAATTTCCAGGTAGATCTTAGAGTCTACCTTCTGATATCAGGCTCAACAAACATCTTCCTTTTTCTAAATGAAAGTCCTTCAAATACTTGAAAGTTCCCATCTTACACCAGACTCACCCCAACTCCCCTACTCAGATCAGAAAGTCTCCTCTCTAAGGCTAAATATCCTTAGTTCTTTAAGTTAAGGTAAGTTCCTACACAGCATTGTTTTGAGTTCTTTTAGCATTCTGGTTGTTCTCCTTTGGATATGCTATATCTTTTCAGAATCCTTCCTAAAATAAAGTGGCCAAAATTAAATACAGCACTTCAAATGTAGTCTGCCTAAAGCAGGGTATGGCATAATCTTAATATCCTTCAGCCAGGTCATTATTTTTCTATTAATTCAACCTGGGGTTGCATTAACTCTTTTGGCTGCAATATCATACTCTGACTCAAGATGATCTTGAAATTCATTACTATCCCTTTGCCTTTCTTACATCAACTTTTTTCTATCCATATTTCCTTTAGCCTGCACTTTGTGATTGAATTTTAAACCCGAATGCAAGGATTTACATTTATATCTATTGATCCAAAATATATAGAGACAGATTGTGAAAAGTTTTAAATGCTAACCAGACAAGTTTCCATTTATCCTAGAGGCAAAAAGCAGTCACTGAAATTTCTTGAACAGGACAGTTCAGCTAGATCTGTGGTTTTGGAATATAACAGAGACCAATTAGGAGAGTACTACAATAGTCTATCCTCAGGGGTGGCATTGTATGTGAGTAGAGAGAAAGGACAAATGGAACAAACAAAGGGTGCTACAGAGTGAGAATCTGCAGGACAAGAGCTGATTAATATTTGATTGTATCTGTTTAGATTTGGCAAACTGTTCTAGATTGTCAAGGTCTTTTTTAGATCTTAGATCCATTTTCCAGCATCCTTTCTCTCTTAACTTTATATACTCCACAAAGTAGACTAGCACACTATTTACTTCATTGAGTCAGTACTCAGTGACTGTGGAAAGACCACTGACCCTAGAATCAGAAGACAGAGGTTCAACTCCCATCTTAGTATTGGTCTAATCCTGGGCAAGTCCTTTCAGCTCTCTAAGTCTCAGTTTCCTCATTTGAAAAATGAGTCAGATCAAATGGCCACTGAGGATGTCTACTTGCTCTAGAGCAATGCTCTTATGTAACTCCAGGGTTAATATTATACATTTGTGGGATGGAACTAAGGTAACAAATAGTATCATTGTCACTCTTTTTAGATATTATCTGTGAATTACTGGATCCTGCTCCTATTAGCCTTTTTTTATATAGAATTCTCTATATATATTGGATCTAGATTAGTGATTGGTTGTACAAGCATCATTTTCTCCTTTCTTCTTCATTTTTAACTCATCTTGATTAGATCTTAAAATCTACAGGCAAATATTTTCATTCTTTATCAGCTTTTGTTGGTGGAAAGAAGTTATGACTTCTATATCTCAAACCCTGGTCCAAAAATCCAAATATCATTCTCTGACCTCAGGTTTTGCCACCCCTTCTCCTCCTTTATTTCCCTTTCTCTTCTGAAGTCCTTTCTTCAATTGGCAGGAGTGATGAAAATATCACCAGTGACCCCAGGGATTTAGTTTCCTGCTCAGGACTGTATAATACCAAAATTCAATTCAAGAACTAGTTATTGCTTCTGGCAATGGGGAATATAGGCTAAGTATAAGATATAGTCCCTGCCATCTGAGAGCTCAGTGTTTCATTGAGGAGATAACACACAAAACAGATAAGAATATGAAGCCATAAATTAAGGACCAAAATGAGAGGTAAAACATCTGACAAAAGGTACAGAAGCAAGAACAAGCACGGTATTGGCAGGGAATCAGAAGGGGATGGCCTGAAGAATTTTTCAAAAGTTAATTACTTTTAATTAAAATACGATATCATCAGATGAGCAGTTTGACTAGAGGCCCTGTTAAATCAATTCTAGGCATGCACTTTGCATCTGGCCTTCCTGAAAGATCAGCAAAGGCTGAGGTCTTTGGTCATTTCATACCCCATTTCTCAGCTGCCTCTAATAGGTATCACACTGACTGGTGATTGGGGAATATATTATTGTCACAGAGAAACACAAACCCTTAAATTTCGAGACAACCTTATTAACAAAATGAACCATTTTAGGAATGGGGAGAACTCAAAATGCTCAGAGGTTACCTACAGATGGTTAGATGAAATTAAGAATGATGTGATGGTACTGGTCTTTTTTTCCTCCTCGACAGAGCTGGAGCTGTTTACTTTGGAGAGCATTTCTTTGTTATTTTTTAAAAAACTTTAAATTTTGGGGCAGCTAGGTGGCTCAGTGAATAGAGCACCAGCCCTGGAGTTAGGAGGACCCGAATTCAAATCCAGCCTCATACACTTAACACAAAAACTAGCCATGTGACCTTGGGCTTAGCCCCAATTGCCCTCCAAAAAGCAAATTTTTTTTAAACTTAACTACAAAATAAGAAAAGAACACTAAAATTTAAACACAAGATAAGAAAAGAAAAAAGACATTGCCATGTGCACAGTAGAACATAAGGGTAGATTCAGAATATAAAGCAATAAATTTCCATTTCAAGAAAACCTACATAATAAATACTACACATTGTGTTCAGAGCTTTCACCTTTTCTTTGTTTCCTTGCAGAGCTGTCCATCTTTATTTTTGTTTCCTTGTAAGTTTTCTTTGGCTCTCTGCTGTGCACTTTTTACTTTATTCTTTTTTCACCTTTCCCCCAAGAAGGCTACAATTAAGTACAAATATTACATATAAACATGTATACATATATGTATATATACATACACACATACACAAAACCTAATACACATACATATACATAGATATCTATAATTATACATAGGTATACCCATACACATGCATATGCATTTATGTAAGACCATACCATGCTTGTTTGTCCTTTGTTTCTCTGAAGGTAGATAACATCTTCCTTCATAATCCTTGTCATTCTTTTATATATCTTCTTTTTTTCTTTTCTTTTGAGTAGATTTTATCTGGGGGCAGCTGGGTGGTATAGTGGATAGAGTGCTGGGTCTGAAGTCAAGGAGATCAGAATTTGAATCTGGCCTAAGACACTTACTAGCTGTATGACCCTGGGCAAGTCACTTAACCCTGTTTGCCTCTGGTTCCTCATCTGTAAAATGAGATGGAGAAGGAAATGGCAAACCACTCCAGTATCTCTACCAAGAAAACCCCAAATGAGTCATGAAGAGTCAGAGATGACTGAAATGACTGAATGACAACAAGCTATTTAATTATTAAATTATCTATTAAATGGAAGCAAAAGTCCAAATCCTTTCTTCCAAAACTAGATTCCATTTATTGCAAATAATTCAATATAAAGGATTCGTTAAAGGACTAACTTCCTGTTATATAATTGCAGTTATATATTTTCGCTATTGCAATACATGGTTTTTGCATTGGCACAGCAATTATTTCTTATTCAAAGAAAAAGGCAGGAGAGAGTCGTTGAGCTTTGTTTGGACCACAGCCTTCTCCTGTGCCCTGAAGTACGGTCAGCAATGGCCTCTAAAGCCAAGGAGAGAGAACAGGTTTCCTTAAGCATGTTCTTATCAGAGAAGCTCTCCTCTTCAACCGCCGTGGAGACCCCTCAGGGGTTTTAAAGCTGAAGTCTGACTTTGGCATTGGCTTTTATAAAGCCATCACTGAGGCATAGAATTGTAAGAAAAGGGTCCACAGTTCCAAGATTTTTTTTTAAAGTCAAGATATTTAGGGTGAGCATGCCTGGTTTCAAAAACTGTTTGGTGAATGATTGTTTTTAAGGCAGATCCGAGCTGCCAACCATATGAGACAAAACCTCTAGATCAAAGATTCCTAACCTGAGTCCATGAACTTTTAAAAATATTTTAACATTTTGAAAAATATTTCAATATAATTAGTTTCCTTTGTTATCTTATGCATTTATCTTATTCATTAAAAATTATTCTGACAAGGGGTTCACAGGCTTCACTGGACTGCCAAAGGGATCCATCATATAAAATATGGTTAAGAATTCCTTCTCTAGGAATGGCTAGGTGGGCCAGTGAATAGAGCACCATCTCTGGAGTCAGGAGGACCTAAGTTCAAATGCGACCTCAGATACTTAACACTAGCTGTATGATCTTGGGCAAGTCACTTAACCCCAATTGCCCTGCCCTCCCCCCTCCAAAAAGAAAAAAAAATCCTCTAAGTAGCAGAAAGAAAAATTAAATACAACAAATAAGACTATAGAAAGCATAAAATTTGCAGTTAAGTAGCCTCACCAGATCCATTTTATTATTTTGTCCCTTGTGTGGCCTATAATCTTCAGGTGTCATATATTTGGGGGAAAACTGTTTTACTTTTCTCTGACCTGCAGTGAAATCATTCTCAAAAATTAGGCTTTTGCCCTTTGATTCTATCCTAGCTAAACCAACTCTTTCCTTGTTCATTTTGTGGCTACCGTTCAGTCTGCAGAGCAAGGACAATTAGATACTCTCAGGCTTGCTGTAAATCAAGTCGCTGAGGCCCTAAATAACGTGGAAAGGGACAGCAGCTCATGCTAAGTACAAGATTTAGGATGGGCAAAACTGATTTCAAAACTGCTGAATACACATATGTATGTGTATATATGAAGAGCTAGTCCTGCCTGACTTAGAAACAGAGTAAGTGTGAAGTGTGATATATTTTAAAGCACTCAGGTGGCCAAGGCCTGCTCGCATTCCATAAGATAGAGAATCACTTGGGTTTAAAAGTATGCTTTAAAAAGTTTTATGGGGACAACTAAATGGGAATTATTAGTCATTCAAATTCAACTTGGACAAATATTAAGGAGTATATCATATACATAGTTCTGTTAGCTATCAAGGTATATTAAAATTTTACAATAAGAAATGGTCCCTATCTTTATGGAGATTCCTATGGAATAAAATATAGAACAAAATAACAATAGAATTATATTTCTGAAGATAGACAAAAAATGATCAGATGCACTATAAGAAAGTTACAAACAAGGTTCAAGGAAGGGAGAATCATTCCAAAAGGATGAATTGGAGGAAGAGGTGGTGTTTAATGGGGGAGAGGATTCTTGACCAGGGCAGCATGTATAAAAAAAGCATAAAGGAAAGACAATGAAGGGCTTCTACGGAGGATGCAGAATTGTCTAATCAGCAATAAGAACGGTGGGGAAAGTTGGGTCAGATACGGGTGATCAGGGATGGCACCAACTAGTGGAGAGACTTGAATGTCAAGCTAAAAAGTTATTTTTTTGACACTTTCCTGAGATCAGAGAACTAGAAGTGATGTAAAAGATGATCTACTCCAATGCCCTCAATTTCCAAATCTTTGGAACTAAGAGAATTGGAGTTTTAATTGGGGGGGGCGGGGCACAGAGGGTCCAAGAAAGCAATTACGGAGCATAAGGCATTGTCAGGAACACTCAGCTAGTCAGAAAGAAGGGAGTGGGTGCCTGGAGAGTAGTGGAGAGGATTTACCAGGAAACAGGAAATAAGGGCCATAGGTCACAAAAGATAAACTTTTACCAATTCCTTTTGTTTGGAAACTGTTGGAACTCAACTGAGATTTAAAGCAAACTGCTGCTTCTTTCCCCCCTCCTGGACAAGGTCTGTCAGGCAGCTTACACGCCTGCAAAATAAATAAAAAGGTTTATGAGGGGAGGCAAAGCAATATACAGCGAGAAGGCTGCCAAGCACTCACCTTCCCACATCACTCATACCAACTGCCTGCTGTGGATGGAGATTTAAAAGATTGCGGATTTGGCACTGTTGACCTCAGCTATCTCCATTAGCCCCCTGTTACTGAGTTATGGTCCAGGAACATTCTCCTGCACAGGACTTTGGGGAGAGGAGGGTAATGGCATAGCAGTTTAAGGACATATTCTATATATCAGGGTCAGAGTTCTTAACATGGTTTGACAGGTTGTTACTTTGTTGATTATTAAAGGGACTCATTCGACATGAGTTGAATATCCCAGGGACTAGAGGTCAGAAGCCCTAGTTTCTACCACTGACTTGCTGGATGAGTTTGAGTAATTCACTTCACCTGACTTTCATCAGTTTCCCAATCTGTAAAATGCTAATAGTGATAGGAGATACATTTGCAAAGGTAAGTTGGGAAAGAGTGTAGAACATTAAAAAGAGCACCAGATGATGTAAGGTCAGAGAACTTGGGTTTGAATCATGGTGCTACAGCTTTCTGCCTGCATGACCTAGACAATTTACCTAAATTCTCTGGGTCTTAGTGTCCTTATTTGCAAAATGAGGGGATTATACTAGATAACCTTTAAAGTCTCTTCCACCATGAACCTATGTCACCATGGGCCCCAGTCACTGGGGGGAAGTCAGGGAAGGAGGAAGGCTTGAAGTACAAGCAAAGAATTTAGGACTTTATCTGATAGGCACTGGAAAGCTAGGGACTGTTCTTGAGGAGGAAAATAAAATTATGGAAATGGTACTTTAATTAAAATGATTGTAGGACCGGGAGGGTTGTTTTATAACTAATTTCAGTGGTTAATTCTGTCATTAGATGTCTTATGTGTGATAGTTTTGTGCCCTAAAAAGAACTATTCTGTATGAATATATGAGTATGTGTGTATATATACATATATGTAAGGATACATATGTATATATATTTATTGTGTGAATTTATTAATGTATATATTATGTGTGTGTGGTCACACATTACATATATAATATTGTGTGTAACTTAAAATTGCATTAAGACTTCTAGGACTGTGTGTGTGTGTGCGTGTAGCTCCTATGCTATCCCCCCCTCCCCCCCATCAAGCCTCCTTTGAACTATGTTACTTTCTCTAGTTGGACAACACCTCCACTATACAATCCCACCAAGCTCCTGGTACTGATGTACATGTGTATCAGTAATTAGACATTCTGGCACCTGGGGCAAATTCAGTTGGGAAGTGAGGACAGTGGGTTTAACCACTCTGGTAAGGGGCTGAAATAGACTTAAGACAAAGTACCAGAGTTAAGAAAGTTGAAGAGGGGCATTTGAAGAAGACAAAATTTAGGATGAGGGAAATATGTGCGATGATAATTCAGTTTATTGGATAGAAGGGAGACTCACCTAGAAGTCAATAGATGGCATGAACTAGGACCTGAACAGGATGGATTAAACTTTAAATGAGGAGAGGTGTTTACCTACTGATGGTGGGGAAGGGAGGATCTGAAAGTGTTAATAAGAAGCAAGGAATATTCCTTTTTCTGGCCAGGGCACACAAGAAACAGAGCAGAGTGAACTGGAGAGATTGCCAAGTGATTTTGGGATCTTCCAGAGAAATCCAACTTCAAAGAACACCCACTGATGGAAAGAATGTAAGAAGGCAAGTTTAAGGATAAAGGAGAGTTTAACAACAGTAGACAGTGCATGGTACCTTTGCCTGTGACTTGCCCCACTGACTGCCAATATCCTTCTTTCTGGGGCCTCTAGGCTAGACGGCACAGGAGGAGTAGTCCACCACAGCGGGGATGTGGGTACCAGGAAAACTGCCCGATCAATTCCATCTAGAGAGGGAATAAATTAGAGGGTCCAAGGCTGCTCTGAAGGGAGGAGGAGGCAAAACAGCAGACCATCCTGATATTGGTGCTTGGGGCAAAGATCTGATGTCATTCTCCTCATTCTGGCTTTGCTTATGTATACAAAACAATACTCAATACATATATTGGCTAATTTGATTTGACTTCCTGAATGACTATAAACTTGTAATCTGCATTACACCATTTAACACTTAACTGCTCCCTAATTGTTTCTTGTGTATTCATTTTAACTCCTCAACTAGATTCATTCACAGAATCCCAAAACTGAATGCTGTTAGGGACCTGGGGGTAGGGGAGGTAAAGGAGGGAGAGGATCTAATCCTATTTATGCCTGAAAAAGACTTTCCTCCTACTACTTAGCTGACAAGTGGTTAATTCTGCTTTGGCTAAGAGAGTTTTCCTCACTGTTATTTCCCTATACCAATGAAATAAGTTCTAGACCAAAACAAATGAAAAAAATAAGCAAAAAAAAATGTAAGGGGGTACACTGGGTTAGGTACTGAGGATACAAAAGCAAAAATAAAACCTCTGCACTAAGGAGATTATGTTCAACTTGGAATAGGATTATAGGAGAGGGGGATCAATATATAATCACAAGTAAATAAAAGATAATTTGAAGAGAGAAAAAGCAATAACCACTTGGGGGAAACGGAGAAGGCTTTAGGAAGTTGCATTTTAGTTGAACCTTGAAGGATAATAAAGACTTAAACCTGAGGATAAGGAAGGAGTGCATTCCAGGCATGGGGAATGGGCTCTGATGATGAATGAAGCAGGGAGCTGAATTCTGATTTCTGGAAACAGTTAATAGTCTAATTCTAACACAGTGTGTAAAGGAAAGTACTACAAAATAAATCTGGCAATGTAGGTCAGAGACAGACTGTAAATATCAGCCAACAAATACCAGTTTGCACTTTATCCAGAGAGGAATGGGGAGCCAATGAAAATTTTTAACTAGGGATGTGATATGGTTAAACTTGTACCTTGGAAATGTTTTCCAGCTCTGTGGAGGCCTGAAGTGAGAGAGAACAGACTCTGTGAGGCAGCTAAATTCAATGAATAAATGGAGTGGTGGGCCAGGGGTCAGGAACACCTGAGTTCAAAACTGATCTCAGTTATTTACTAGCTTTGTGACCTTGGGCGATTTACTTAACCTGTCTGCCTCAGTTTCCTTAACTATTAAGTGGGGATAATTATAACTTCTACCTCTGAGGTTTGAGGTAAGGATTAAATGAAATATTTCTAAAGTACTCAGCAAAGTACCTTTCACATGCTGTGTAGGTAATGTTTGTTCCCTTCCCCTCTCCAATGAAGATCAATTAGGAGCAACTCATAAGACTAGTGATGAGAGACTGGACTGGTGTGGGGGTCACATAAGTGGAGAGAAGGGGGCAAATGTGAACGTTGTTATGAGAGGAGAATCAACAGGATTTAACAAATGCTTGAATGTAAATGATAAAGGAGACAGAAGAGTCAAGAATAATTGTGAGGTTATAAGCCTCATAATGAAAATGATGATGCTGTCAACAAAAAAAGGTCTGTTTGTAGAAGTGGGAGCTTATAAATTCTGTTTTGGATATGTTGAGCTAGAGATGCTAATGACATCCAGGTGGAGATGTCCAGTAGGCAGTGTAGCAGCAAGCACCCCAGTGTCCCCAGGGTGGCTACCAACACAGGTTCTTAGATCTGCTTTGATAAAGGAAAGCAACTCAAAATGGGTTAACAGGCTTACTTTAATCAGTCAAATATGTATCGTTTAACTAGTTCAGGGGGAAAAGGTCAGCACCCTGAACTTCAGAATATACAGACAGAATTATCAAGACAGAAACAGATCAAGTAGACAGATTTCCAAACTGTCCAACCATTACATCCATACCAAATCAACATCTGGGTTTTTCAAAGGGGGGGAGGGGTGCTCTCAACAACCAACGGCTTCCCAGTGTCTTATATGATCAAATCACAGAACACTTCTCAAAGTGAGCCCCCAAAACAAAGCTACACATCAGGGCTTATATAGCCTTCTCCTGGCTCAGACAAGTAACAACCTTCTGGACCCACTAGCCAATCAAGAAGTATCTACTGAAAAACAAGCCTCCCACCCCAGGATCCAGGTGCACTTTAGCCTAGGGGCAGGGAAGATCTTTAAATTTGCATTTCCATTACAGGCAGGTGGCAAAGTAGGACTGAAGTTCAAGATATTAGAATTGAATATACATACATACCCACACACATATCTGTAGTTACATGTACCTGGGGAGGAAAGGGAGAAAGGAGGGAGGGAGAGAGACAGAGAGAGACAGAGAGACAGAGAGAGACAGACAGACAGAGAAACAGAGAGGGAGAGAGAGAGACAGACAGAGACAGAGAGACAGAGAATGAGAGACAGAATGAGAGAGAGCAAGAGAATGAGAGAGAGAAAAAGAAAATGAGAGAAAAAAGAGAATGAGAGAGAGTATGAATCAACATCTACCAACAGGAAGATAAGCACAAGACCCCTGAAAGCGGTTGCACCCCCACCCCCACAACCTAGAGTACTGGTCCTGCATTCAGTTCAGCCTTCGCAGCTATCATGCACAGAAGTGGTTCCTATGGAGGACTCAAGTGCCACCTCCTCCAAATGGCAGCCAGTTGTCGATCACAGGGCAGGCAACCCAGTCTAACAGAAGCAACAAGCGACCCTGAAGGAGAGTTAGCAGGTAGGCATGTGCCAGACATTTCAAACCATCATCCATCATTACTACCAGTACCTTCTCTTAGACCCTAATGGAGACATTAGGAGTACTCCAAGAGCCTTGGGAGTAGCAATGTCCCTCAAACTACCAGACATGCTTCCAGGTCAGGACTCTCAGATATCATTGAAGGGAAAACTTAGTGTAGACACAGGGCCCATCACCTTCATCACTACCAGCAACAGCTGTTCAACAACTGTTATCAACAAACAGATGGGCATAAGAGCCCTGGGGGTAGAAGCATGTCCCACCCAATCACTGGTCCTGCTTTGAGCTGAGAGAGACAGAGAGAAAGAGAGAGAGACTACCTTCTATAACTACATTTTTAAATTTTCTGCTATTTTTATTATCTATCCCTCTGCTCCTCTCCATCTAATGAGACCAGTTGAGAGTTGGTGTGTTTGCAAACATTTCCATCCACACATGAACAAAGATTGGCAAAAGTAATAGACTCCTCCACCATTTCTATTAGTCATTCACCGTCAAAAGAGCATAACATTTTCCAGAGTCGAAGCAAATAATAGCTTGCATTCTGCTGACACTGAACAAAAAGAGGGAACTTTGCATAGTGGAAAGAATACAAATTATTTGAAGTCAGAAGTCTTGAGTTCAAAGCTCAGTTTTGCTATTTATTTTCTGTGTGACTTTGGGTTAATCATAACTTCAACTGAGTCAGCTTCCTTCTCTATAAGGTAAAACGGTTCTTGCAAATAACTCCCTGTTGGACAGAAGTTTAATAATATTAATAATAATTTATCTCTATAAAGGAGGATGGTGTGGCACTGAGACCATTCTTGTTAGGTATGTCACCCACCATGGTAATGTAAGGCATTTAAAATGATAATTACTGAAAACTGTTTTTAAAATATAATGTATAGAACAAGTCTAAAGCTTGACAGCCAGCCCATTTATAAGGAAGAAATGAATAAATGAATGAATGAGAAAGGCATTTGTAAAGAACATATTATGTGCAAATTATGTGAAAATACTTGTTCCATTGCACAATATTAAAAGAAATGTATTATGTGCAAAGTGTTGAAGATATAAATAGAAAGTACTTGTTCTCAACAGGCTCATCTTCTGATAGGGGGAGGTAAACTTATAGGATATTTTAGCTATAAGTTAGATGGAGCCATGAAGAAAACAGATGGTAATGTATGTTCTGTAATGGCATTCTATTAATAAAACCTTGATCATTTTTTTGTTTATTTTGTTTTTATGTTGAACCATTTGATGTTGCCAAGAACTTTTGTGGTAAAAATTTCCCTTCCTGTATTATCAGGGATTTGGTTGCTCCTCTGGATGGTGCCTGGGGCAGTAGGGGTGGGGACCAGGGAGGACATTGTAGGGGAAGGGATGCTAGAAGCAGAGTTAGTGGTCTGAGGACACCACTATTCCCAGGGCTTTTAGATTTACCTCCCTGTCTGTGGCATTTGGTTGGCCGTTAATATTGGTGTTGGTATGGATGGTGAGCTCCTGCTTCACAGGGGCTGTTTCCTGGATAATGACAGAGGAAATAAGCCAGAAGTAAAGTAAGTATATTGGGAAGCTCTGATGTTCTAGGGGATCTTGGGTGCTGGGTCCTATGCTGTCTAAGGGGAGGTATTGATAGCAGTAGTTTGATCTTCCTGTCACATGTTACATCCTGTCTTTCTTTCAGGACCTTCTTTTTATTATGATTTTAAACTTAAATATTAAAACAAATATGAAATAAGAAAATAAACATATCATAAATTTAAATAAATACAAAATAAGAAAAGGAAAAAAAGCATTGCATATACACAGCAGAACATGAGAAGATTCAAAATATACAGCAAAAAATTCCCATTTCAAGAAAGGCTATATAATAAATACTACACATTGTATTCAGAGCTGTTCATCTTTTCTTTGCTTCCTTGTGAGTTCTCTTTTGTTCTCTATTGTGCACTTTTTACTTTGTTCTTTTTTTTTTCCCTTCCTCCCCACTCCTCCCCCAAGAAGGCTACACTTAAGCATGGGGATAAATGTATATGTGTGTACACACATACATATACATATGTGTATATGTATATATACACATATATCCATACATATTTGCATATATACACATACATGCACATGTATATACTTACAAACCTATAATCATACTCATATATAGACATATACATTCATATGCATCTATGTAAGATTGTACTATACTTATTTTTCCTCTGTTTCTCTGGTGGATAACATCTTTCTTCATAAGTCTAAGTCTTTCCATATTTTTCTAAGTTCACCAACTCATCATTTTCTACACCATAGCAATATTCCAACTTTATATTGCCTAGTTACTTTAAATAGTCTAACACAACTTTGATTAATATGGCTGACATATAGTGTAGTTTCCTTATTTTTCTTTTTTGATTATATCTATTTTAGCTTTAACTTAATCTGAAATCATGATTACTACCCCTGTTTTTTCCCTAATAAATTCTGCTCCTGATCTTTATATATGTTTATGTGTATCTCTTATTTCCTATCCCTCCTGACTCCTCCACTTTACTTCTGCCTACTACCCTGCCCTCCTATTACTTAACCTATCCCACCTCCAAAGATCCCTCCCTTATCTTCTCCTCCCAAACCTTTTCCCATACTCTCTTGTTTCTATCTAATTTGAGAACACTTTTATAGTCTTCCAAATAGATATACAATTCCTTTTTATCCCATTCCCCTTAATCTAGACACCATTCTATACCTCCTCTTATCCTATTCCCTTGCTGTCTTATTTCTTTATAAATTTGGAAGACTTTTATTCCCTTCCAAATGTATATATTGTTCTCTCTTTAACCCAGATCTTATGTGAGTAGGGTTTTCCTCTAAAATTCTCTCCCTTATCCTTTCCCCTTTCCCTGTCCCCTAAGTCTTTCCTTTCTTTCTGAATTTAGAAGATCTTATAATATGTGTGTGTATGTACACATATGTATATATTTATGTATGCATGTATCATTCCCTCTTTAACCCATTCCTGATAAGAGTAGGGTTCCAGAACTACCATCCCTCCTCCCCCATCTAATACCTTTGTGTGAATTCTTCCTCTTGAACCTAATTTGAATAAGATAATTACTCCCTTTACCTTTTCCTACATGGTTTTGCTTTTTAGAATCATGTCTTATTCGGGTCTACCCCAATCTTTCTTTTGAACTACCCAGTTACTAATAACAATCTTAGACATACATTTTGCTTCAGGACCTTTTTTGGGGGCTAGCTAGTCTGGCTTGACATTTCTGTCCCCACCCTGCCTCCCACCCCACAACCCCACACATACAAAAAGTCTATTAGATAGCCAAGATTAGGCCAAAGAAAAAGTAATTAAACAGTTAAAATGCATATCCAAGCACTTAACCTCATGAATGTAATAGAGTCTTAAATTTGGAGTTAAAAGGGAGATCATCTGGTCCAAGCTCCTCATTTCACAAATAGTGAAAAATTAAGCTCCAGGAAGATTAAAGACCAAGGCAAGATACCACACCTGTAGTAAATGTAGTAGACTTTGAGCCCAGAAACTCTCACTCCAAATCCTATACTTTTTCTGTTGCATTATGCTTATGATGAAGTCATAAAAAAAGACACTACATTCAGCAAGTTTTTCAAAAGAAGACAAAAGCATGTAATGTGTTTTAGAAAGATTTCTATTCAAAAGGTTAAATGGTTTAAAAGAAATTTTGTTAAAGAGATGTCTCTGTTATTTGGAAAATTCACTTATAATATGTAAGATGTCTTATTCTCCCCAACAGTGCCAGAAAAATAAAAATGTTGCTGCATTCTTGCTATTTGTCTCACTATTAATTCTATTAATTCAGTTATAATTTGGCAGAGCCAATCCTGACCTAAAGAACAGTAACTCACTCCCATTTTCAAAGAATTTTCTATCTAGTTTGGGACCTGCTTATACATTTATGATCTTCATTAGGATTTGAGCCAAGCATGGGAGCAAATGCATTAACAAAGGTCAATAAAAATAAAAAAATAAACAGCAAAAGGGGCTGTCCAGGCTCCATTTCCCTCAGCTCTGTTTGTTGTGCCATCCTTCTCCCTATTAAACTGCAATAAAGACAATAAAAGGAAACCAGCTGTGGAAAGTAAAAGTGGCCTTTATATTAATGAATGTATTTCAGATGAGAAAAGCCTTTTAAATGGAGAAAGAGAGGGAAAGGCTATCCAGCCAAAAAAAAAAAAAAGGAAAGAAAGTACTCATAAAACCTTTAAGACAACTCATTAACCACCACTAATTGTAGGTTACAGAAATTGTTCTACATAAAGATGCTTACATCTCAACTAGGATTGTGTGCTTTGAAAGTTGAACAAATATTTTATAGAGAGATTTTATTGCACAGATGGCAAACTGGAGCAGTGAATTTCAGAGGAACTATCCAGGATGCCCCTTGAAATGAGAGAGCTCTTATAAGGACCACAGTGAAGTCAGTATGCTGTACTGAAAAAAGCAATAGAGAAGTCAGAGAAAATCAGTTCCAAGTAAACTAATAATTCAATTCAACAAACAGTAATTTATCACCTACTATGTGTAGGATACTGCACTAGGTACTAAGATACAAAAATGAAAATTAGTACCTCTCATCAATGCATTTATATTCCACTGAAGGAAACAATATGTAAGCAGATGAGTAAACAGAAGATAATTCAAGGAGTCTGGTTCCATATCATTATCTCATGAATTACGTTGGCTTCACTCTTAAATGGGCCCAAGGTAGAAGAGAAATCATCACTCTTTTCTGGATCATTGTCAGTCAAATCCAGAATAGCTCCGTTTAGAAGCCAGAATTTCCTGGCTCAGTTTCTACCACCATCCTCAACCCCATCTAGAGCTATACAGAGGAGGAAGGACCAATGTGAAACTGTCCGCTCAGCATGCTGGTTATTCTGGTTGTATCACCATTGAGCACACGACATCTGCTTAGCTACTAGTACTCCTTTCCTTCTCCATGAGTATTATCATGAGATCAGTATGACATTAACTCCAGAATTTTCATGGTAGAGGAGAAGAAGGGGAACCTCGACCAGTTATCCATAGTTAAGAGGCTAAAGAAATGAGCAATTTTGAATGTCTCATCGAACAACATACTATGGGTTAACAAAACTTTGAGACTCCTACAGTGGGTGGAAGTTCTACCAACAGAAATGAGGGTAGAGATGCAAAATTAGAACTCTTGAGGAAAAATGGGGTAGAAGACTTAATCAAGCAAGCAATTACCCAGGCTCCCTATGGTTCCAGAACATGCTCAGTACTAGGTACAAAGAAAAAGCAAAAACAGTCTCTTCTATCCTCAATAAACTTACACTTGAATGGAGGAGAAAATATGCATATGAATATAAGACACAGGATACAAGGTAAACTTAAAGAAATAGGCAGCAGAAGCTGGGTAAATAAGAAAGGCATCATACTGAAGATCACACTTAATCTGACTCTTCAAAGAAGCCTTCTAAGAGGCATAGTGGGGAGGGAGAGTTCTCCAGTATGGAGCCCAGGTAGCAAGAAGGCATGGAGGTAGGAGGGCAAGTATCATATGTGAGAATCAGCATGTAGGCCAGTATGCCTGGAATATTCAGTGCACGAAAGCAATTAAAGTGCAAAAATATGGGAAAGAGAGGGAAAAGTTAGATGGTGAGAAGCTTTCAATGCTAAACAGAAAACTAGATATTTGATCCAATAGGTAATAGGGAGCTATTTAATTTTATTGAACAGGGGAATGACAAAATCAGATCTTCAGATAGGAGAATCAATTGTTAACTTTATAGAGGATGGATTAGAATGGAGTGAGGGGAGATGAAGGTCAAGCTAGTGGTGTTGATTTGACTTTCCTAGAATATTCTGCCTCCTATGTCCCCCAAGAGTCTAATTGCCTCAGATAATACTGGTATGCCTGCCCTGCCAATGGCAATTGGTTGGCAGATGTTGGAGACTGCCAGCCCCTTCTCTACAATGAAAAATCATACCAAATCTTATGGAATGCAGCTACACTCTTAGACTTTAAAGGGAAATTTACATCAGTAAAATAGAAAGGGGAAGTACCCACTAACTGAGGCTAAAACACACACTTTAATACTCCCCAAACAAACATACAAGTAAAAATTCCAAAAATCAAAGTGGTGTTAAACAAAAATGAAAACAATTCAAAGCTAAGGAAATGATGAAGCTAAGGATTATTTTTAGATGAATAAAAAAGAAATGTGATTGTGGCATAGGAGTAGAGAGTAGAAAACCAAATTACAAAATAAAAAAATAAAAAGAGGAATTTCAAAACAAAGTTTGTCACATTTCAATGAGGCAAATATGATACTGATACTCAAACCAGTAAGAGGGAAGACAACAAAAGAAAACCACTGACCAATATCACTAATGAATATTAATATAAAAATAATAAATACTACATTAGCAAAGAAGCTATAGAAATATATTCAAAATCATTCATTATGATTAAGTTGAATTTATAAAGCTGGTTGAACATTAGGACAACCACCAACATATTAGACCATATTACTAATAACAATAAGAACAACAAAAATCACATGACCATTTAATAGTTTCAGAAAAAGTTGAACCTTAGAAAGCATAAAAACAAATGAAATTTTCCTTAATGTAATAGTGATATCTAAAACTAAGAACCTGCTTTATATGTAACCAAATAGTACTTATAGGCATACAAATCAGATTGGGAATAAAGCAAAGATGTTTTGTGAACCACAAAACATACAATATAATTGTTGCAATGCTAGTTATAAGACAAGAAAAAAAAAGATTGAAAGAACAGGCATAGTGAAGAGGAGGGAAAATAATATCAATTTACAGATGCTATACTGGTTTATTTAGAGAATCCCAAAGAATCAGTAAAAAAACCCAATAACTTCATTATTAAGGAAAAATAAAATAAACAAAGCATCCTTTCTGTATGGTATAAACAGAAATTAGGAAAAGGAAATATGAAAAGAAATTCTATTCAAAATTACTACAAAATGTGAAATACATATATATTTTG
Organism: Petaurus breviceps papuanus; assembly: GCF_028583685.1. Lineage (NCBI taxonomy): Eukaryota > Metazoa > Chordata > Mammalia > Diprotodontia > Petauridae > Petaurus > Petaurus breviceps. Next base: position 6,657,703 of record NW_027185712.1, read on the forward strand.
GAGTTTGCCTACCAAGATACACTCATGACCTATATGGATAAAATTTTTAAATAATAATAATGCTTTTTTCTTTATTTATTTGGAATGAAGTTCAGAGTTTGCCATGCCAATATAATAAAAATAATGATGTGATATAAGGAAATCTCTAGAATTAATTCCATATCAAACTACCAAGAAGTTACTTAACCTTGTCAAAAATTTAAAAAGAAAAAAACTTCCTTTAAAGCCTGGATTCTTAATCATGAAGCTAAAAAGACAGAATGATAGATACATAGGTAGCTAGCTAGCTAGATAGACATATACATATGTATCACATATTTATACATATATATATATATATATATATACTCAAATATGAATTAGTTTCATGCCCTCTGACTGCAAATGCCCCTTAGGGTTCTGCTTTGGGCCCTCTTCTTTTTTCCTTCTACATTGCTTCACCTGCTGATCTCATTGGCTTCCATAGATTTAATTACCAACTCTAAGCTGATGATTCTACCTTTCCTGACCCAATCTCTCTGCTGATCTCCGATCATGTATCTCTAACTGCCTTTTATACATCTCAAACTAGATATCCAGTAGATATATCTCAAATTTAATTATGTCCCAAACTGATCCCATTATCTTTCCCACTAAACCTTCCCCTACCACTTTCTTTATTACTATAGAGGGCAGCACCATCTTCCCAGTATCTCAGGCTTACAAACTAGGAGTCCTTTTAGATTCCTCACTACTTCTCACTCCCCCCACCCCATATCTAAGCCGTTGTCAAAGCCACCAGATTTTACCTAGGCAACATCTCTCCAGTATGCCCTTTCTTTCTTGACATTGCCATCACTCTAGTTCAGATCCTCATCACCTCATGCCTAGATTACTGGAATAGCCTGCTGGTGGGTCTTTTTGCCTCAAATGTCTCCCCATTCCAATTAATTCTCCATTCATCCACTAAAGTGATTTTTGTAAAGTGCAGATCCAATCATGTCATCCCTTATCCCACTCCCTGCTCAGTAAAGTCCAGTGTCTTTCTGTTGCTTCTAAAGAGAAAATACAAAACACCATGTTTGGCATTCAAAGACCTTCATAACCTAGCCCCCTTCTACTTTCCCAGCCTTATTAAACCTTACTCTCCAACATTTACTCTTTGATGCAGGGACATTGGCCTTCTTGGCTGTTCCATGAACAAGACACTCCAGCCATTTCATCCTATTCCTGGAATGCCCTCCATCCTCCATTCTTACTACTGACCTCCTTAGCTTCCTTTAATTTCCAAACTAAAATCTCCCCTTCTACAGGAAGCCTTCCCTAATCTGTTAATGCTTTCCTATTTGTCCTACACATATCTTGCTTTGAACATATTCGTTTGCATGCTGTTTCCCCCATTAGATTTTAAGCTCCTTGAGTGCAGAAGCTGTCTTTTGCTTCCTTTCCTATCCCCAATTCTGAGCACAGTGGCTGGCACATAATAGGTGCTTGATAAATGTTTACTGATTAATTGATTAAGCATATATAGCTCATTCTACACACATTATGAGAGAGGGTCATAGGTTTCACCAGACTGACACAAGAATCCATGACATGAAATAGATGACAAACTCCTGGCAAAAGGGAACAAAAGATCAAGAATCTCAAGAGAAATAATGATAAAAGCAGCGATGAAAGGGGCCTAGTGGTACCAGATCTCAAAACCAAGTTAGTAAAGTACCAAAGCAGGAATTATTAAAATTATTTGGTTCTTGCTAAAAATAGAAAAAGTTGAATCAATGGAATAGATTTATTGAGTAGGACCTAGAAACACTCACACTAGAATAAGAAAAACTCTAAAACACAAACTCTTTAGGGTTAAAGATTTGACTCAATAAGACTTTAGCAGTAAATGGAAAAGCAGAAATTATGATTAGAATACCTTACTTGATATATCACAAGTTCCAAAAGGATAGGTGGCCTAAATATAAAAGATGACGTTATATTTAGAAAGGAAAAAAAGAGAGGAAAAAAGAAGGAACCTAAAACAACCATAGTTAGGGAGACAACTTGAGCAAATGTGGGATAAAACAAAAGTGACTCAGACAGTCCAGGGCACAAAAGGCATTGCCTCTACCCTGGGCCCATCTCTTCTGTGCAGAAGGAAAATGAGTTTCTTTTTGGATAATGGTATAAATAAGGCTCTTAAACTTTTACAACAGATTGTCAACCCTGCCTTCAGTACATCTGGTATTAATCAACAACACAGAGTATTAGCACTTCAGACACACGTCAGAGAATAGCATCCCTCTTGCCAAAGACTCGCTTGAGACAGCTGGTATTTGAGAGGAACAACCTAATGGACATGTTAACTATTTTTTCCTCTGAGTCCTCTCCATTCTATCCCTGAATTAAGTAATATTATTAGAAAGCATCCCTCAATGCAACCTGAATGCTATTATCTCAGGTTCCCCACAGAAATGCCTTTGTGGAGCTCAGATTTAATCTTATACTCTTTGCTTTTATAGAAAGTCAATATAAGAAATGTATATCTGAAAAAATATTTCTGAGTTTTCTGAAGAAGTGTGACTAAAGAAAATTTTTGGTATATTATATAATTCATACAAAAACCCATCTGACAAATCCCCAGTAGAATTCAGTGTCAGAAACACATTTATCTCCCTAACTCAATAAGAGTATCTCTCTATCATACAATGTCTTAAACAATCCAAAGACTTTCTGCCCTGTCTTTCTCTGCCAGTAAATTCAGAGCTAAATCCAGGGCTCAGGTAGCAATGGGTATAGTGGAAAGAGCACTGGATCTGAGTTCAAGTTCTCAGTCTTCCATCTCTGTGACCTTGGGTAAATCCCCGAAATCCTATAGGCCTCAGTTTCTTCATTTAGAGGATGAGGGGCTGGATATGACTGAAGAACTGTTCCGTTCTAAGTGCCTGATAACAACTGTCACCCTGCTACCTTAACTCAAGAACTACCTGATACTCAAGACTTCATTTCTCTCCAGAAGTATGTGAGGTTTCTCTGATAGAACATAAACTCCATAAGGATACATTTCACAATTTGATGGACCAGTTGCACTGTGCTTTGCTCTGTTTTTATTTTTTATAACTTTTCATTTTAATTTTAATTACCTCATATCAATTTTGCAAATGAGGTATATATCATAAATAAAAGAATAATTATGCCTCACTTTTCCATCTCTACCTAGCAACGTTTTTTGTTCTCCTCTTTATCTGTCTCTCTCTCTGTCTCTCTCTCTCTCTTACCTCCCACATACCTGTCCACATACAGCCAGATTACATCCAAATTATGCTCACCACCCAGGATTCCCATTTTTCTTCTGTTGTTTGGCATTTCACCATTACAATGGACAAAAACAAAGTATTTGACCTGAAAGTGCATTTATGTAATATATTAACCCAGGCTCCATCTGTTCCTGTGCTGGCAAAGAGAAGCACATTACAGGAAACCTTCCTAATTTTTGGTTTTGCAAATTTTTATTTCCAAATACTTGCGATGCCAACTTAGGGAATGCTGCAGGCAGCCAAAAAAAATATTGCAAATACAGTGTCCATCCATCTATCTTTTTAATACCTTTTAACTGCAGGCCTGTGCCTATATAACGTACCAATCGTTCATGTCAACACCTCACAAATTGTTCTTATGGTCCAAAAGAGGCTATCCCTCTCCACCCTTTCAGTGCAGAACAGTATCTCTGGATTTAGACGGATCCTAACCCAATTCAATGGGAACTTGTAGCTGCCAAAATTCGGTACTTTATTTGCAGGCATCCTGGAAGTTAGGTGAATTGCAAATCATTTAGCAGAATTACATAAACCCCAACTCTGTAATTCCTAGGTCACTTATGTAAGGACTTATCCCTAGAAGAAGGTGCCTTATTGCATAGTGGTGAACATAAAGTATTCCTTAGTAGACAATCAGTGCGACCATCTTTCAAAGCATTGTCCCCGCAGCCACTGTGTCACTTAAATGTCACTCTCTACTTTCCTTATCAGATTTTGGCTTTCCGGATTATATAATGAGCACATTTTAAAACCACTAGGAATATATGTGACTTGAATATTTGAACTGAAGGTCTCCAAGGCCCTTTGGTTGAATATGGAGAGGGGATCAGGCTGTGCTGCCCAGGGTGGAGGGAGCATTAGACATTACAGTATACTGCTGAGAATCAGCACATCAAAGGGAAGGCTCAGGCCCTCCCTTTCAATGCTCTGGTGTAAGGTTATTCCAGGTCAAGGTTGTAGGGTAGGATCCAGAACACAAAAGTCAGATTCCAAACACAAAAGAAAGGCAGGATTCAAAGGCAAATTCAAAGCCTGAAGCAAAAACACAGTTGTCTTCATGTGAAGCAGCAGTGGCAGATAAAGGAAGTTCACTGTAGAGCCTGAGGGCAAGGAATAAGCAAGGGGGCGAGGGGGGTGGCGTGATTCTATAAGAGGGAAGGTTACCTGCACCCATAACCTGTGAGGGGAATGGTAAAAGGACATTGAACAGTTTTTAAAAGAAGACTTGAGAACAATCAGCAAACATATGAAGGACTGCTTTCAAATTATTACTAATAAAATAAATGCAAATTAAAACAATTCTGTGGTTTTCCCTCACATCCAGGAAATTGATAATGATGATAAAAGATGGAAACAGTTAATTTTGAAGGGATTAGCAGAAGACAAGAACACTAAATCAATATTGATGGAGACATGAACCAGTCTAAACATGCTAAAAATAATGTATGACTGGATAAGAAAAATCACTAAATTGCTCATATTTTTTGATTCAGAGATCCTACAACTAGGCACATATAATGAACTTTGCAAACCTAAAAGTGCTACATAAATAGTAGCTATTATTAATAATAATATTATTTTATTTCAAGGTGGTTTAAAAAAAGCCCTGTATATTTCAAAATATTTATAGTAAACTTGCTTTATGGTACTGAAAAAAAAAATAGAAACAATGTAGGTGCCCATCAATTGAATAATAGTTAAATAAACTTATATACAAGAAATAATGAGCATGAGGAATTCAGAGAAATGCAGAAAGACTTATATGAACTGATGTAGAATGAAGAAAACAGAATCAAGAACATAATATACACAATGATTAATAATGTAAACAAAAAGCACTAAAATAGAGCTAAATATTTAACATTGTCAATCCTGGCACCAGAGGAAAAAAAAGCTAATGCAATCCCTTCCTTTTGGGAGAAAATATGGAGACTGTGGATGTGGAATACTGTGCACATTGTCTAATGTGGTTGCTGTGTTAGATGTTTTGCTTAACTATTTTTCTTCATTAAAAGGGAAGTCTTATGGTAGTAGTGGGAGGGAGGTATATTGAGAAATGACTTTAATATAAAAAAGAAGGTATCACTCAAAAATTTTAAAGGTAAAGATCAGAGTAGGTAAGAAGTGGATTAGATGTCCTGTAAGGATACAAGAACAAGAAGGAAACAATTGAAGACAAAATAAACAAAGTCCAAAATGCAAGCAAATAGGAATGAGAAAACCTTCAGGAACTTAAGAAAAAGGACAAAGTCATAGAAAAAGAGAATGTCATTACAAGTAAATAGGAAAGGTAGTAATAACTGAGACAAAAGTCACTTGAGTCCAGTAGTTAATGTTCCCTATGAATACATGAGTCAACCACCAAACATAGATAACTTGAGTTACAAAAGATGAAATACTTGAGAACAATATGAATAGAGGGCTGAGTAAGAGAATGAAAAGTCAAGTCCTAATAGCTATTATCAGTAGAAAAAAAATTAAAAGGAAGGGACAGAAAAAAACAAACAGTTGGACATCTAGGCATTATGTATAGTTTGACAGTCCAGAAAGAAATACCTAGGACATGATCTATCAAACCAAACTTGGCCACATTGATTCCTTACTCTGACCTAGGCTGGTAGAGTAAATATTTACCCAGGTTTGCAAAACTACAGTATTGTACAGGTTGCCTTTAAAGGGGTTTGAAGATAGTACCATATACTTTCAAATAATGGAAATGTTATTACATGAGATTTCTTTAGTTAGTCAAACAAGATTCAACACAGCTCAGTTTCAAGAAAGTCAATTTTTACTCCTTTGAAAAATGTTATGAATATCTAATATCATATATCACAATAAACTTAAAATGGATATATGTTGGGGTGGCTAAGTGGCACAGTGAGTAAAGCACCGACCTTGGAGTCAGGAGGACCCAAGTTCGGTTCTGGCCTCAGACACTTAACACCCACACAAAAAAACTAGCCATGTAACCTTGGGCAGGCTACTTAACCCCAATTGTCCTCCGAAAAAGGCAAAAAAACCCCAAAAAATGGATACATGTCCTAAGTTTAAAGAAACACATATACAACAATATAAGCATGAATTAAAAAAAAATAGGAGTCCCTTTCATAGTTATAGTTGAAGAAAAATTCTTAACTGAACAGAAATAGATAAAATAAAGGGGAAAATTAAATAAACAATTTTGATTACATTAATGTGAAAAGATTTTAGTCAAGAGCAATGCAGTAAAGATAAGAATGGAATGTGTTGATTGGGGAAATCCATCAATACTGGATCTTGGATGAGGGTGCATTTTGCAATTTATACAGGAAACTAATAAAAATATAGAAGATCAAGAGCCATTCCCCAAAGGATAAAGTGGTCAAATGATGCAAACAGTTCAAAAAGAGACTTTAAAATTATTGACAACCAAATGAAAATTTGCTCTAAATCACTACTTATCAAGGAAATACAAATCATTTTGCACTCCAAATGGTATACATCCAAATACGGTTTCACCTCATACTAATAAAATTGGCAAAAATGAAAAGAGGTGAGAAAATTCAGTGCTGGAGGGTTTGTAGAAAAACAGGCTAATTGATATACCATTGGCATACCTGTGAATTGCTCTATTCTGCCGATGAATTTGGAATTATACTTAAAATGTGATCAAAATGTCCATACCCTTTAACTTAAAACTTTAGGAAAATCACTTTTGTGACTTAATGGAGGACAGTTTGAAATAGGTAAACACTTAAAGCAAGCAGACCTACTAGTAATTGATTGCAAAAAATAACCAGGTGTGAGGTAATGAGAACCTCCCACACTAACATGGTAGCAGTTTCAGAAGAGAGAAGGGGGACTATTTGAGAGACACTGTGAAGGTAAAATCAACAGACTTTGGAAACAGATTGAGTAGGGAGGGGAGAGATAAATCAGAGAAAAGGTTGACACCTAGGTTATGAGCTTGAGGGAGTAGGAGGATGGTGGTGCCCTCTCCAGTAACAGAGAAGTTAGAAGTGGGGAGGGTTTAAGTGGGAAAGAAAATGAGTTCTACTTTGGACATATTGAGTTTCAGATGTCTACTAGACATCCAGTTCAATACATCTGAAAAGCAGTTGGAGATGCATGTTTGGAGGTCAGCAAAGAGATTAGGGCAAGATAAGTAGATGTGAGAATCATCAGGATAGAAATGGTAATTAAATCTATGAGAGCTGTTAAGATTACCAAATGAAGCAGGTATAGAGTGAGAAGAAAAGAGGGCCTATGACAGAACCATGTAGGATACCTACAGTTAAAGGGCATGATCTGAATGAGGATGCAGCAAGAAACCCGAGAAGGAGGGGCCAGAGAGGAGGAAAACCAGGAAAGAGTTGTGTGTCCCAAAAACCTAGAAGGAAGAAAGTATAAAGAAGAGGATGATTAATAACATCAAAGACTACTAAGAGGTTAAGGAGAATAAAAATTTAGAAAAAGCAACATTGGACTTGACAATTATGAAATCATAACTGAGAGAGCAGTTTTGATGGAGTAATGAGGTCAGAAGCTGAAATGTAAGGAGTTAGGAAGAAAGTGAAAAGACAGAAAGTAGAGGTACCTATAAACCCTTTTCCAAAGAGTTTAGCTACAAAGGGCAATAGTTAATAGGATAGAAGGATCCAAGGGAGTTTTTTTGAAGTGGGGGAGACATAGCTGTGTTTATAGGTAATATGGAAGGAATCAGTAGACAAAGAGTGATTGAAGTGGAGTAAAAAAGTGACAACAGAGGGAACAGTCTATTGGAGGAGATGGGATGGAATGAGGTCACTACTACAAGGTGAGGGGTTAATATTGGTGAGGAATAAGGCAATCTTAGAAGATAGTGACAGAAGGCATATGAGTGATAGGGGATAAGGTAGAGGAGAGAAGAGGAAACTAAAGGCAAATGGCATCAATTTCACCCTTTGAATCCCTCCCAATTCTAAAATTCTATGATTCTACATTTTCATTGCCCCTTTCCCCAGATAAAAATAGTCCATAGGAACAAAATAAATATTAATGTTTTCCTTGCTTACTGTCTGATCAAGAGATCTATACATTTAAAACATCGGTAATCTCCAAAGTTTCATATAAATGGCACCTGCTAAGATACTGATTTTTTTTTTTACAGCAATTGGGGTTAAGTAACTTGCGCAAGGTTACATGGCCAGTTATTTTGTGTGGGTGTTAAGTATCTGAGGCCAGAACTGATCCCAGGTCCTCCTGGACTTCGGGGCGCCAATGCTCTTATTTGCTGTGCCACTTAGCCGCACCTAAGACACTGATTCTAATTGTTGTTATTTTCTGTCTTGAAATTAGGTCAAGCCCTGGAGTCAGGAGGACCTGAGTTCAAATGTGACCTCAGACACTTAACATAAAAACTAGCCGTGTGACCTTGGGCAAGTCACTTAACCCCAACTGCCCTCCAAAAAGGGAGAAAAAAAAAGAGATTAGGTCAAGCAGTACAGGACTCAAAAGTTTTGTCTGTTCATTTTTCTCCCTGTCTGACCTCAATGTATTTTCACACTTCTTTGGGAGATGCTTTATAATGGCTTTGGCCTTACAACTGAATTCAGATGAAATCCAAGCTGAAAGCTAATTAGTGCTTATATTAGCATTTCATTAAGCAATCCAGGTCCTTGACAGCACTTTTGCCTCCATGGAAAACTTTTTGAATGGAGGCTTCTAGTGGGGAAGTTTTGAGTGTGGGCTGTGAAAAACAATTTCCCTTGCTACCAAAAATTGAATAGAACTCAATTCACCCTCCAATTACTAGCTAGGGAAAATTTTTGTTTTTATGATTTTATTGTGAAATAGGAATATATTTGTTGCCAAAATGAAATGACTTTAAAATATATTTTGGATTTTGTTTCTAGTGAATTATAAAAATACACAAGAGACACATAATTCACTTAAGATCAATGTTCTTTGGCACATATTTAATAATTCCTTCATTAATCTCCCAACATACTGATCCTCTATATTCCCCTACTTTGCTCTATTGTGGGGACAGGCAGGAGAAATTATTTTCAAACTTCTGCTTTTCTGATGTCTCAAAGGCATACATTCAGTGCTATAGTTCAGGATGCTTGGTTTATATCTAATTATCAGGTGGTTCCCTTTTAAATAGAAGAATTCTATGAAAAGGAAGAAAAAAATCTTACTTTACAATGGCAAAAAAATAATAAAATCTACCCTTAAATATTAAATCTTTTAAAAGTACATTATTCCACCTGACATGAAGTCACAATGCACAGCACACTGACTTTTGAGCAGAATTATGGTGTAATAAAAGTATGGAGTATAACTGGACAGTGGAACAGTTTTTTGAATCTCATTGAAATGTGAGTTGCATTATCAATGGTGACTATAAAACATAGCGATTTTAAGAATATTGCATAGTGAAGACTACCAATTTCATTCAGTACTCTGAGGACAAGCAGGTGCATCTTAATCTGTACAGAGGCTAAATTATGATAAAAGACACAAACATCAGTTAAAGTAAAATAGGGAAACAAAAATAATTTGTTCTCATTATTCTACCACAGTCCTATTCTGATTTCCATCATAGATTCCCAAAGATTATTGCCAGCAGAGAGCAAATCCTGGAAAGGCTTCAAATGTAGACTCAGTAATGGACTGTGTGTCTGTCATTCAAATACCAGCCAAGCTGAGCCCAGAACGATCTATCACCTGGTTGGCAGGCGATGAATTTTTTGACCATAGTAGTTTGTGAAGTATAAATTGTGTTGCTGGTATAGGGAGTGTCCACCCACACCATTGAATTGCAGATGCTTTAAAGACAGAATTTTAATTGTTACTAGAATTTGATAGAATCTTATTTTAAAAATATATTTTTATTGATAGTTTTTGTTTTTAGATCACCTACATTTCCTCTCTGGCATCTCCCAGAAAACATTTTCCTATAACAAAAATAAAGAGAGAGGGAGGGGGAACATATCTTAGTAAAATTAACCACCATATTTTTTTTAAATCTCATGATTTGCTCAGGGTTACTTATCCATACTCCCTTACCTCTACAAAGAAAGGGGGGATACTTCTTATCTTTTGGGGAGAAACCAAAATTTTCAATATGCTTTATAGTCATTTATTTTCCATTGTTTTGCTATTGTTCTTTGTATTGTGTTGTGTATTTTAGTTTCATAGTTCTTCTTCCTTTTCTTTGTATCATTTTATGTCTCCCTATGCTCCTCTCTCTTCATGATATTCATCCCTTCTTGTAGTACACTAATATTCTATTACATGCATGTACAATAACTTCTTTAGCCATTCCCCAATTGATGGGCAGTAGATTGAGTCCTTAAAATTTTTAGTATTTGCCTGCCAGAGGCTGCTGGCTTGTCTAACCATGTATACACTCATGTGCTCCCAATTTTCTGATCAATTTGAGCTGTCTATTCAGGTATTTTGCTGTTACTCTTTCCATTTGCATTGTTGTATTTATTTGTATTTTATTTTTACATGATGTTGATCTGCTTTCACAGGAACCATCAAAAACCCCTGAGGCAAGTTCAAAAAGCTGATTCCAAATCAAGGAATTTCCTAAATCTTATTGGCTTGGAACTATTCTCCTTGTCCTGGTCCCTCAATTCCTTTAGATTTCCTCTTTCTTAACTATTTGCCTAGGCTCCAGCCTCTAATACTTGTAACTCCATGGTTTTTACTCTATTTTTCATGTCTAGTTCTGATTAGTTACCTTGCTCTGACCTCCTCTACCTGGATATACATTACTACCTACCCTTCACCTGGTCCCAGATTTTTAAGGCCTGATTCTGGCCCTGCTCTGAATAGATTATATTCCTAGACCTATTTCCTATATGATAGGCTGAGCCTAGTCCCATCTGCCCTGATCCTTAGTGTTTACCCAGAAGGTACAACTGTCTATATTACCAGGGCAGATAAGAATGTTTTAAAATTTCACTTTAAGGTAAAGCCTATTGATAGTAGTATCTCACAGAGTAGAATGGAATATGGCAAAATTATAATGCAGGACAAGTCTGTCCCTAGCACCTTGTCACCTTCTTTCCTCTTTATTCATCCTCCCCAATTTCAAGATCTCAATCTTCCTAGTCCAAGGTCATGGTTACAGCTGATGAGCTAGACTAGCCCTTCTGGTCAGCATTCATTCTGCTGACCTTTCTTTCTCCCAGAATCCCGATCAAAACTCCCACCTTGTGGTAAATGAAACTAGTAAATTCAGATGTGCAAAAGTACTAAAAATCTGGTAATGTTTCAATTACCTCTACCATCAGCAGGCATTTGTATCTTACTTGTAGAAACCAAAAGAAATACCTTAGCCAAAAGAAATGGAACTCTATTAGTAGAAATGTCAACTACCATTATAGGCTTATAGGAGACATATATTTTTAAGAAAGGGAAATGGTGAAAACATGGTGTAAAAGAAAGAGTTCTAGATTTGGACTTGAAACCTAGGTTCAAGGCCTAGTTCTGTCTGCTGCTTACTATCTGAGTGACCTCAACCAATCATTCTTCCCCTTTGAATCTTAGGTTCCTCATCTGAAAAAATGAGGTAGTTAGACTTGATTAGTTCTTAGTTCCCTCTAAACTCTAAGTCCCAAGATTCTAGAGTCAGGGTATCAAATTGAGTTTTGTCCACATCTACAGCCATAAGTAGCATGATGCAAAAAAAGGGTCTGGTCCCAAGGAACCAACATAGTGAGAATGAAGTAAAGGGACCGACTTCCTCCCCATGAAGAAAAGCTTCCTCCCAATGTTTTGTTGTTGTTGTTGTTTATGAAATGAATTCAATTTATTCTGTGGCATGTCATTCTAATTCTAAATGTATGACTCTTCACAAAACAAACAGGATGACCTAAATTGGTGAATTTAGTCAGAGATCAGAGATCAAAGATTTAAATATGGAAGAGACTTTGTAATTCATCTAGTTTGACTTCCCTCATGTTTTAAAAAATTTATTTTTCACCAGCCTCAAGTCTTGCCTCATTTCACTGTCCTCTACTATTTCACATGGCCATATGGCACAACTACTTCAAGGTCACCACCTCTCAAGGTCTTGTCACCATGGAACTCCTTTCCTAAGATCCACCTTTACCCCAACCCTTGAAGAAGGAATGAATTGGACTCTCTGGGGGATAGACCATCACATCTTGCAATGGGATCATAGCCACAGTTAGGCTGTCATCTCCCTTCCCCTTCCACATCAGTGAATTTTGTCCTAGGTGAAATTATTCCTAATCATGGTACTATCCATAGTCATGATAGAACTGCTCCAACTACAGTTTCCATCCCATTGGTCATCTAAATGTCAATGCATTGATGTGATTAGAAGAGGCCTAGATACCTCAGTACTTCTGATAGGAACACACTACAAGTGAAATGGAGCTGCTTGAGTTAGCTTTCTTAAATGCTTTTCATAAAACAGGCATTTATAAATATTAATTTATATGATACATACATTTGCTCTGAATGTATCTTGTATATATCTGATTATTTACATTTTGACTTCTCCATTAGAATATAAGGTCCATGCGGGCTTGGACTATTTTAGATTTTTATTTGGATCCCTAGGCACAGGGCCTGGCACATAGTGAGCTTACAAAATGTTGGTGATTGACCAGCTAACAGATAGAATGATGACTGACTACTGAGAGAGAGGAAATAGTCCTGCTGTTGTATGTGTAGATACATCACTGTAGAGTTAACAAAATTGTAAAGTAGAGGGAGACCATCTTTGGCAGTCTACTCCTCTGCTTTCTTTTTGATTTTTTAATAAGTACATTTTTATTGTCTTTTATTCATTACATCACTATTGTTTCCCCCAACATCCCTTCCCTTGCCTTTCCAGAGAGTCATCTCATATAATAAATAGTAATATACCTTCAAAGCAGGGACCATGTTTTATGGTTCTATACCTCCACTGCACCCCTAATGCCTACCACAGTGGTGAGCACGTAGTAAACACTCAGTAAATACTTATTGAATAGTAAAAGTTTCAGTGTCTCAAAATAATGAAAAATTTAAACCAATTGTGAATCAATGAATCAATCAGGGATACAGTACCAAAAAGAAACAAACTACAGTGTTTATGAGTAGAAGGTTGTCATTCAATCCTTGGAGAATTTACTTGGATAGGGGCATTTTACAAAGAAAGTATCACACACACACACACACACACACACACACACACACACACTCCAGGTCCCAAAAGTTCTAAATTTTCCATTTTGTTTTCAGCACAGAGGGAAAAGTCTTGTTGTGACTTCTGAAGGGACATTAGCTTGCTTTATACAGTTTTCAGATCATAAAGTGATCGCTTCAAGTTTGTATCATTTTCATTACATTCTTTGTCAAGAGAATGGATTTATGGGGTGCCATATTCTACACTCATTACAATGTTTGTCAAGATAATGAATAGTCTGAAAATCTGAATTTCAAATACAGTGAGTGAGTTATGAAAGTGTGCCTTAAAATATTTTTTTCTTTTCCCTCAATCTCTCCAACCTTCTCACTCGACTTCTGTCCTAAATGTTGCTAGGGAAAGGTCTATAAGGCCAACCAATCATACAGCAGAATGTTGAAAAGGTCTGTAGTGGCAAGGCCATCTCTTTAATTCACACTCTACATTAGGCATTAAAATTCTAAGACCTCACCTTCATGACAAATGAGAAGAGAAAAATGGCATGAAATTAATCGGCAACCTTTTTTTTGTAAGTGACAAATGGTTATTAATTTCTTTGGTATTCATTACAATAACATTAATCATGGGGGACTCTGAGTGTGAGGTTAGCTGTACTATGTAGTCCTGTAGGAATCTGGTGGTAATTTAGCATTCATTAATGTCCATTTACTATGAACTGTTACTATATTAATCCACTTTTTCTGTGACAAAACTTGATATAAGGGGAAGAAATAAAACCTGGTCTTAGTTCAGCCTTTCCATTGTAATTGTGGGGCCCACAATTTGTCTTTATTCAGAATCTAAAACTATCCATATTTTCTTTGGATAAGAACTAAAATTGTACCCATTTTCTTTAATGCTAGTCACCATGAAGTCTAGGATTTGAAGTGAGTGAAAACTGGGGAGACCAACATGGCAACAGACTGCAAAGTTTAGTCGCAGCCTAAAGTAAATAGGCCTAGATTTGGAATATGAAGATCTGGTTTTGAATCCCATATCTACTATTTTTATTTTTGGTGTGTGGCCTCTGTCAGGATACTTAACCTCTATGCTTCATTGTCTTTTTTTTTCTGTAAAATACAAGGGTTGAATTAGATCTCTCAGGTCCCTTTTATCTCCAAAAACTGTTGTTTCCATTTCACTTTCTTGGTGTCCCAATCTTTATGACCCCATTTGGAGTTTTCTTAGTGAAGATACTAGAGTAGTCTGCCATTTCCTTCTCCTGCTCATTTTACAGATGAAGAACTGAGGCAAACAGGGTTAAGTGACTTGCCAAGGGTCACACAGCTAGCAAGTGTCTGAGGACAGATTTGAATTCATGAAGATAAGTCTTGAATTTCACTCTATCTAATTTTGCTACTGATTTGCTCTATTCTATTTAGTAGGTACTATTTCAAATCAAGATTACATTAATAAAACCTACTGCAGAAACCCTGAGCAGCATTAGGAACTATTGTAAAAGAGACTTAAGTTGTGAATCATTTAATTCAAATCAATTCTGCATTTATTAAATATCTACTTTATGCAAAGTACTAAGCTAGAATAGAGGATAAAAATTTTTTTAAATTATTGTTGCTTTATCCTTAGAGAATTTATAATCTAATGAATAGAGAAGCTTTAAACAAATAAATAGGTAGTAGCAGCAGCAGCAGCAGCAGTAGTAGCAGCAATTAGCATTTATTTATATAGTGTTTTGAGGCTTGCTTGCTTGCTTCACAAATATTATCTCCCTTGATCTTCACAACAACCCTGGGAGGTAGGTGCTATTATTACTCTCACATACAGGTGAGGAAACTGAAACATACATAGATTAAGTGATTTATCCATGGTCCTATGGCTAGTAAGTGTCTGAAACCAGATTTGAATTTAGGTATTCCTGACTCCAAGCCCAGTGCTCTTATCCACTCTTTCACCTAGCTACTATCTCTAAGGGAGACTCTGATAAGAACAGGAGAACTTTGGGCAGTGCTACAAGAAATTTGAGGAATCATAGAGTTATGGTAAGGACCACAGACATTTGGAATAATAAAACTATTTTAGAGATCATCTTAAACAGTCTCTGTATAAAATTCTCTCCATACCCTTGACAAGATCTTATCCAGAATGTCCTTTAAAACTATGAAGGGTCCTCTGAGATTTGAAAGGGTCCCTTGAACTTGTTTTCTTCAGTAGCCCTATTTTCCAGAGATGAAACCCCCCTGAATTAACATCACAGTGATCTTTTGCAACTTAACTCTATTAAATTTTCAGTGCCCTTGAAGTCGAATCAGATACAAGCCTGACCCTGGCCAGCTCAACCCAAACTGATTTGTGCAGCTGGGATTTTTCAGATAAATAAGAACATCTTACCTTCATGGCCCAGCAGTTCCCAGGGGGAGCCCCAGTCACTACAGTGATTAGAAACACATTTCCTTTGGGGCTAGTTCTTTGGAAAATACTTCTTGTATTGAGCTAAACTCAGCCTATATGAAACTTCCACCCACTACTCCAAATTCTGCCGTCTTGGACTGAGCAGAACATCACTTCTTCTTCCATATGAAAGTCATTAAAATACTCTTCTCCATGCTAGACATATCTGGTTCTTTTGATAGATCCTCATCCTTCATGATTTTGAGTTCCCTCTCTACCCAGGACCCCCAGAACTGATAACAACTGTCTCAGTTTGGTATGGATCATGGAAAAGTACAGTGAGAAGACAAGCTCCTTCATTTCCAACAAGCTGCTTTACCGAATATCAGAATTTAATGGTTGGAAGGGACATTAGTATCCATTTAGTCCAACCTGTATACAAAAGGAATCCCTAAAATAAACTACCCAGAAACATCCGCCTAAACACCTCCATGGTGAGGGAGTCCTTTACCTTTCAATATGAGCCATTACACTTTTGGACAGAGAGTTTTTCTTACAATCAAGACTAAATTTATATCTCTACAACTTTCACCCAGTATTCTTGGTTCTGCAATCTGGGGCCAAACCAAAAAAAAATCTAATCTCTTCTCCAAATGATAGCTCTAAAATTTTTGAAGATAGCTATCAAACGCTCTAGCCTGTTTTTTCTCCAAATATCCTGGTTGCCCTCTTCTGAATAAGTTTTATAGCTTATCAATGTCCTTCTTAAACCATAGTATCCAGAAATGAACAAATTATTCCTAATGAAGGCAGAGTATAATGGGACAATTAGATCCATCCCCAGAAGTTCTATCCCTCTTAAGGCAGCCCAGCTGAAGATCACATAAAATGTCATAACTACCAAACCATGCTTCTAGTTGAGATTGTTAATTTAGTCAAATAAAAGACCCAAGTACTTTTCATGCAAACTGTCATCTAACAATGGCTTCCTATTTGGTACTTTGACATTTTGCCCACAAGTTTAAAATTTTATATTTATCGCTATTAAATTTCATTTTGTTAGATTCAAGTGATCTTCTTAGCCCCTGGAGTTCTTTTTTTTTATTCTGCCATCCATCTTGTAACTAATCCCTTTCAGCTCTGTGCCATCAATAAATTTGCTAAGTATATCATCTATGACTTCATCCAAGCCATTGATAAAAATGATCAACAGAAAAGAGCCAGATGCCTTGAGCCCTCTGACACTGCACATGAGACCCCCTTGAAGTTGGCATGTAGCAATTAACCAATATTCTCTGGACCCAGGTCTACTAGTCTGGCCTCTATTGACTTAGCCACAGCATTCCATATTATCCACCAGAATGACCTAATACAGTGAAAAACACCGACTTATTATTTCTACCAACTTTCCCTGATATTACCAATGTCATTGATCTGGGCCTGGTGATTTGAATTCATGAAATGTAACAAATATTCTCTGATCTTAGACTTCAACTCCCTATTAGTCGCTTCTGTTCTGTCATTTCCAATCCAAAAATTATTTTCCCTAGAAGATAAATCATAAGTTTAAAAGGACTGAGTAATTTTGCCTTCTACACAGGATAAAGCACTGAGCCTGGAGACAGGAAGATCTGAGTTCAAATTTGCTCTCAGACACTTGCTAGCTATGCGACTGAATAAGTTACTGTTACTTCTATCTGCTTCAGTTTCCTCAACTATAAAATTAGAAGAATAATAGCATGTATTTCACAGTTGTGAGGATCAAATGAGGTAATATTTGTAAAATACTTAGCACAGTATCTAGCACATAGTAGCAATTAAATAAATGCTTATTTGCTTCTTTGCTTGTTATTCTTATCAGTCCATCCACCCCAAACAAAAGTCCTATACCTTCTTTTACCTTCCCCTTTCCCACAATAAACTTTTTAAAATTGTTATTGTCCTTAGGATTCTTAGCTGGGCATGGGACTATAGAGCTCCTGATACTATTATTGTATGACTATGCCATATTTTAATTTGCATTCATCTTCCATCTTCTTTCATTTTAAAATCTTAAGTTGGTTACTGAGTTCTCCATGTGCCCACATTTGTCTCTGTAGATTACTCCCCTTTTTCTTTCTCATTGGAACTGTTTATCTTTCTGTCTGCAGAATTTCATGCTTGAGTGTTTCCCATCCATCCTGGGCTAACTACCTAGGCAAGAGAGTAATTTTATACAGATTAAGTGTCTCCCAGCTCCTTCCTGGAATGTGACTGATCTAGGAGACTATTCATTGCGATTCTCTTCCTTCCTTTCTTCCTTCCTTCCTTCCTTCCTTCCTTCCTTCCTTCCTTCCTTCCTTCCTTCCTTCCTTCCTTCCTTCCTTCCTTCCTTCCTTCCTTCCTTCCTTCCT
>NW_027185712.1:6675915-6697278 GCF_028583685.1 Petaurus breviceps papuanus
CCTTCCTTCCTTCCTTCCTTCCTTCCTTCCTTCCTTCCTTCCTTCCTGCCCTCCCTCACCATTCTCCCTACCTCCTTTCCCTCTGTCCACACAGGGTAACATCCCCTTACCTGCAAGTACTCTGCCCAAAGGAATGTAAATTTTGATTAATGAAACCTTATAAGATATCTTGGGATTCATGGGATAGATTTCTTTTTTTTTTTTTTTAAGCAATCGGGGTTAAGTAACTTGCTCAAGTTTACATGGCCAGTTATTTTTGGGTGTGGTGCTAAGTATCTGAGCTGGGATTTGATCCCAGGTCATCCCAACTCTGGGGCTGGTGTTCTTACTCGCTGAGCCACCTGGCCACCCCTAAGCAATTAGGGTTAAGTAACTTGCTCAAGGTTACACGGCCAGGTGTTTCTGGGTGGGTGCTAAGTGTCTGAGCTCGGATTCAATCCCAGGTCATCCTGACTCTGGGGCTGGTGCTGTTACTCGCTGTGCTACCTGGCCACCCCAAGGGATAGATTTCTTTCATAAGAATCATGCCTTAAATCCAAATTACTCTGGCTCTCATTGATTGGACAAAAATAGGTCCCAGTCCAAGCCTCACTTGGTCATTATTTGGTCCCTGATGGCTTGAGTGAGTGTAAGCAATTGTATAATTTTGGCCAGAAACCCTGAGGGTCTTGCCCTGCCAGATAGATTTTTTTTTTACTAGGTAAAAGAAATCTCTGCCTCATTTCTTATCTAGTTTTAATCACTGAATGGACATTTCTTCAGTCAAACGGAGATCTGGGAAAGACCTTAACTTAAAAAGGCAAGGCCTCCCACTGCATCTGAGGACCATTTTAGGTCATCCTAATCTATATCTTGCCACTGGACCCAGATGGTTCTAGAGAAGAGAGTGAGGCTGGTGACTTTGCACAGCCCTCCCTCCAAAAATCCAGTTCACTTGCAAGTCATGGCATCACTTTTCTGATAGCATGGTACTCTTCAAGAAAGAAGAACAAACAAACAACAATAATATTGTCCTTCATTCTGGAAGAGGATCAAAATGACATCACTGTTGGAATCAAGGTACAGTGTATCCAACTGAGGCTGATCAGACCAATATTGGAATGTTCTACCACGAGTCAGGTACAAATCGTCCATATGAACACTTAGAATGGAGATGATTCGAAATTTGTTAATTTCACATTTATTTTGAACTACTAACAGTTCTGCTTCACTTCCTGAGCATAGCACCTTTCTTGATGAAGCCATACTATGCAGTATGGTCCTTTGCCTGTGTCATGCAATGGATTCCAAAGTGCTTCAGAGAGACCTTGAAAGTGTCCTTGTACTGCTTCTTCTTGACCATGTGAGCACCTGCCTTGTGTGAGTTCTTTGTAAAATAGTCTTTTAGGCAAGCATACATTTTGCATTCAAACAACATGGCCAACCCATCAGAGTTATGCTCTCTACAATAGAGTTTGAATGCTTGGCAGTTTAGTTGAAGAAATGATCTTGGTATCCAGTATCTCATCTGGACAGGTGATCTTCAGAATCTTCGTAAGACAATTCTAATGGAAGCAGTTCTGGTTCCTGTCATGGCACTGATATATTGCTCAGGTTTCACAGGCGTACAACAATGAGGTCAGCACAATGGCTCTGTAGACCTTCAGTTGGGTAGGCAGTCATTAGGCTCTTCTCTCCCACACCTTCCCTCAGAAACTCCCAAACACTGAGCTAGCTCTGGCAATGTGTGCATCAACCTCATCATCTATGTGTACATTCCTGGAAGGTATACTGACAAGGGAAATAAATTTATCCACAATATTCATAATTCCTTTATTTGCCGCAATCAATGGTTCCACATATGGATGGTGTAGTATTGACTGGTGGAGAACTTCTGTTTTCTTGGTGTTTAATGTTAGGTCAAAATTAGTACAAGCAACAGAAAATTGATTCACACTTTGTTGCATCTAAGGTAGGGACTCCACTACTCATATAAATGCTGACTGAAAATTTCCAGGTTATGTGACAAGAGAAGGTTATTCCCCAGGAGTTCAAGGACACTTCTATTGTCCAGTTCTGTAAAGGTAAAGGAAATAGATTGTCCTGTGACAGTCATAGAGGTGGAGTCTCTCTCTTAGTCATTGCTGGCAAGATTCTTGCTGGAGTCCTCCTTAATAGCCTGATTAAGAAGATGGTCATCTATCTGACAGACAATGTGACTTCAGAAAGGGCAAGAAACAGTTGACATGGTGTTTGCTGCCCGACTACTACAGGAGAAATGCCAGAAGCAGAACAGAGGTCTGTATACAATATTCATTGATCTGACCAAGGCCTTTGACACTGTCAGTAGTGAGGGCTTACAGAAAGTTATGTCAGAGGCAGAGCCAAGATGGCGGAGTAAAAGCACGACCTTCCCGCGGCTCCGGCTTCCACCCTCCCCAATCCATGTAAAAAGGGGACTCTAAACAAACATTGGAGCTGAAGAACCCACAAAATGACACAGAGAAGCTAACCTCCCACTGAGGACAGCCGGGCAGGCCGGCAGGAATCGGCCAACGCAGCGCTCTGGGAGCTGAGCCCAGCACCTCACGGAGGCTTTAGCCCCAGGGCAGGAGGGACTCCAGATCAGCAGCAGCTGTGGCCGTTTCCAGATTTATCAATACATAGATGCAAAGGACAAGGTGAGAGGCCAGTGCAGTCTGGACTTTGAGACCCAGTAAGTGGGAGTGTATAGCTTTTACCCCCGGGGCAAGAAACCGCTGAGACGCCAGCACAGCCTGCCAGCACGTGGCGGCTTCAACTCCTGGCCTGCAGAGTGTAGGGGGACCAAGCACCAGTCTGAGGGGTAATCAGTCTTGCTTTAACCTGCTTGGATCTGGTTTGCAGTCTAGGGTGGAGGTCCTGGGGTGTGTATCCAGCTTGCCAGAGCATGTGGAGACCTCAGAGAGGGCACCCAGCTAATATCTCCGGCAGCTGAGAAAACCCCAGTGTTTGGGATGAAAACTCCCCTGTCTGGTAGCAGAGTCCTACTGTGGCAAAAAGCCCAAAAGTCAAATCATTGAGTGGCAAAATGAGCAGGCAAAGGAAACAAAGCAGACAGAAGATTCCAACATTACACTCCTATTTTGGGGATAAGAAGGAGCAAAGCATGGAACAGGAGGAAAACAGTGAAGTCAGAACTCCTGCACCAAAAGCTTCAAAGGAAAATACAAGCTGGGTACAGGCCATAGAGGACCTTAAGAAGCAGATAAGAGAAATGGAGGAAAAATTGGGAAGAGAAATGAGAACAATGCAAGAAAATTATGAAATGAGAGTCAACAGCCTGACGGAAGAAAATAATACCTTAAAAAACAGACTGACTCAAATGGCAAAGGAGGCTCAAAAAGGCAATGAGGAGAAGAATGCCTTAAAAAGTTGAATTTGCCAGATGGAAAAAAGAATCTCAAAAGCTCACTGAGGAGAATCATTGCTTCAGAATTAGATTGGAGCGAATGGAAGCTAATGACTTTATGAGAAATCAAGATGCTGTTAAACAGATCTAAACAAATGAAAGAATAGAAGGCAATGTGAAATATCTCATGAGAAAAGCCACTGACCTGGAAAATACATCCAGGAGAGATCATTTAAAAATTATTGGACTACCTGAAAGCCATGACCGAAGTAACAACCTAGAAAGCATCCTCCAGGAAGTTCTCAAAGAAAACTGCCCTGATGTTTTAGAACGAGAAGGCAAAATAGAAGCTGAAAGAATCCACCGATCACCTCTTGAAAAAGATCCCAAAAAGAAAACTCCTAGGAATATTATAGCCAGGTTCCAAAATTCCCAGATTAAGGAGAGAATATTACAAGCAGCCAGGAAGAAACAATTTGAATATTGTGGAAACACAATCAGGATAACCCAGGATCTGGCAGCTTCTACACTGAGGGATCGAAGGGCTTGGAATGTGATATTCCAGAGGTCAAGGGAGCTGGGATTAAAACCAAGAGTCACCTACCCAGCAAAACTGAGTATCATGTTTCAGGGGAAAATATGGTCATTCAGTGGAATAGAGGACTTTCAAGCATTCTTGCTGAAAACACCAGAGTTGAATAGAAAATTTGACATTCAGATACAAGAAGCAAGAGAAGCATGAGAAGTTCATTCACTTGAAACTCCAACACAAAGCAACGCAAGGACTGATTACTGGAAGGACAATTTATTTGGTAATTCATTGTCAATGCTCCATACTCATTCCCTGATCAGATTTTTTCAATGCTACTTTAAAACAAAAAAAAATTACTAGAGAAGCCTAAAATTAGCTAAGGAATGTTCTAAATGAACATTTATCAATTAAAAAATTCACAGAAAATAAGTTTAAAACTTTTAGTAAAATGGAGGAAAAAATCATTACAGAGAAGAAATCAATGATGATCTCTAAGAAGAAATAATGCTACATACTTCCTCAGCCTTAGTAGAAAAATGAGAGCCTCCTAGGAAAGATTAATATTTACATACACAATATCTATATTTGGATGTTTCTGCTTAATTGTTTTTCTTTGTTACCAGGGAAGGTTCAGTCTGGAAGGTAATCATTTTACATCAAAATGATTTTGATGAGGATAAAAATATCAAGAAAATATTTTTAAAAAGAAAGTTGGTGTTTTGTGGAAATAGGCACTAAGCTTGTAACTACATATAACATACCTTTTAAAACTGCTGTGACAAATTCTCTGTGCATGTTATTAATCAGTGTGCAAATACTAATTTATTATTTTAGTAAATAAATATGTATTTTAGATAAAACACAAAAAACAGAAAGTTATGTCAAAATTTGGTTGCCCATAAAAGTTTGTCAGTATTGTACATCAATTCCATGATGACATGCTTAGACATGTTCTAGATAATGGATAATGCCCTCAAGCTTTCCCAGTCACCAACGGAATGAAGCAAGGCTCTGTGCTTGCTTTTTAGGTATGATGTTTTCAGCAATGTTATCAGCTGCCTTCAAGGAGGATGAACATGGCACCAAGGTCACTTACCACACTGACAGTGAATTATTTGACTTGAAAAGGCTTCAAGCCAAGACTAAAGTGGAGGGAAGATTGTTGCATGCTTTTTCTTCACAGATGATTTTCCACTCAATGCAACCTCTGAAGCACTAGGAGGTAAATTAGCAATTAAGACCTACCCTAGGAACTGAAGGCAGTACTAGCCATTTTTCATCTGAGTCCCTTTAGAGCACTCCATCACTACCACAGACCTTGCCACTCAGTCAATCAGTTAATAAGCATTTATTGTGCCCAGGCTCTGGGAATAGATAGTTTAAAAACAAAAAACTTTATCCCTGTTCACAAGGAGTTCACCTTATAATGAGAAGACAATTAACTAGGTACATACAAGATATATGTAGTGTGAATGGGAAGCAATCACAGTGGAAAGGCACTGTTAAAGGGGGGGGGGGGGATGAAGGGGAGGAGACATGGAGAAAGGCCTCCTGCAGACACTGGGATTAGAATTGAGTCTTAAAAGAAGCCAGGGAAGCCTAGAGGCAGAACTGAGGAGAGGGAATATGCTAGAATGAAGGGACAGACATTGAAAAGGCACAGAGTTGGGAAATGGAGTGTCATGTAAGGCATGGAATGAAAGATCTATATATTAACATTGGTCTTCACTCCACTGGGACATAGGATACCCCTGAAGGGGCCTATGAGTGACAACACTAAGAAGGGCTACTGATCAAGATGCCTTCCACTACCTCAGAAGAACCTACTATATACCTGAACTGCTCCATATTTTTGCTATAAATCTCTTTGTGCTAGCCTTTGCAGAGTGTTCTTTGTGTTTTCCAAAGAACCTTTGGATTCGCTAATACATTTATAACACTCTGAGTGCTAAGATACTTCCCTTCAAGAATTTTTGTTCATGGGATGCTACATATCCTGGCTATGAACCCTTTGAAATCTCAAAGTGTGGTACGCATGTCAGACTATGCCTGACTTTCCTCTCTTCTATATCTATTCTTAGGTTTGGTTTTTCAGATGAATTACCACCTCTCTATACCTTCCCCCATCTTATACCTATGCAGCTGATTTTAGAACCTAATTGCAAGACTTTATATTTAAAATGCTAATTAAATTTGATCTTATTATATTTAGCCCAATGTTATAACCTCTCATGTTTTTTGATCCTATCATCTAATGTGTTAACTATCCCTTTCAGCTTTGTGTCATCTGCAAATTAGATGAGCCTGTCATCTATGCTTTTACCTAAGTTATTGCTAAAAAGATTAAATAGCAGAGGGCCTAGTATCTATCTATATCTAGGTGACTGACTCTACTTGAGACCTCCTTTCAAGTTAACGTTGACATTAATCATGGATGGACACAGTCATTCAGTCATTCTCAGATCCACCTACACTTAATTATTGTCTTGTTTTCATATTTTTGTCTTTTCCACAAATACAGCATGAGAGAGCTTACCAAACACTTTACTATAATTTGTGTAAACTGTGTCTATAGTGTTTTCCTGATCTACAAGTCTCTTAACTCTGTCCAAAAAGGAAATGAGATCACTCTGGCAAGTCCTCTTCTTGATGAAGTGATCCATGTGAACCTACTCTGCAAAGTAATTGACAAATTACTTAATTGACAAATCTGACTGTCTTTTCTTAGTCTGAATCCTCTCTCTCATACTGTGCTTCATTTGACTACCTTCTCCTCCTAGATACCTTTTTTACTCCAGAGTTTTGTGATCTTAATCTCTCCTGGCCTACCCCCTATCTATCTGACTTCTCCTTCTTCATCTTCCTTTCTACTTCATCATCAGCATTATTCCCCCTATATATATATGTGTGTGTGTATATATATATATATTAAATATATATATGTATATATATATTCCCTCAGGTTCTGTCCACGGCCCTCCTCTCTTCCCTTTCTATACTAATGTATCTTAATATGGGATTCATATAACTCCATAGGGTCCACTGATAGATTTCAGAGGGTCTTTGAATTTTTATTGGAAAAAATATATCTTTATTTTCATTAACCCCAACTGAAATTTGGATTTTTCTTCAATTATGAATTTTAAAAAACAATTGTGAAGAGTCTTACAGATTTCATCAGACTGCCAAAAGTGACCATCACAAACATACACTCACACACATACACACACATGCTCACACATATATACACACTTACCTTAAGAATTCTCTCTCTTGGCAAGTTCATTAGCTTCAATGGGTTTATCTCTCTGCATATGGTTCCAGCATATATGTATATTCATATATATCTGTATACATATATGTATACTCAGCTTCAGTCTGTCTTCCAAACTTATGTCCCCCCATCACTAATTGCCTACTGGACATGGTAAACTGAATATCTGATAGGCATCTTGAGCTGGATATATCTAAACCATATCTTTCCTCCTAAACTTTCCACTCTTAAAATTTTTTTTCCATTTCTATCAAAGGCAATACCATCCTTCCAGATTCCTCAGGTTTTTAAATCTCAGCATTTTCCTAAACTCCTCATTCTCTAATATATTCAACAATTGCCCAATATCACCAAATCTCTGCTTTAACAACATCTCTTGCACCCAGTATTTTCTTTTTGGGATCTTTTTCAGGGAGCAATCGGTGAATTCTTTCAATTTCTATTTTGCTTGATAATTTCTTGAAATTTCTTGTTGTCTAGGCTCTTTTTTTTATCATGGCTTTCAGCTAGTCCAATAATTTTAAAATTCTCTCTCCTGGATCTATTTTCCAGGTCAGTGGTTTTTCCAATGAGATATTTCACATTGACTTCTGTTTTTTCATTTGTTTGTATCTGTTTTATAATATCTTGATTTCTCATAAAGTCATTAGCTTCCATTTGCTCTGATCTAATTTTGAAGGAATTATTCTCTTCAGTGAGTTTTTGAAATTCCTTTTCCATTTAGCAAATTTGGGTTTTTAAGGCATTCTTCTCCTCATTGGCTTTTTGGGCCTCTTTTGCCATTTAGATTAGTCTATTTTTTAAGGTGCTATTTTCTCCAGTATTTTTGGAGGGTCTCCTTTAGCAGGCTGTTGACTGGCTTTTCATGATTTTCTTGCATCATTCTCATTTCTCTCCCCAATTTTTCCTCTATTTCTCTTACTTAATTTCCAAAATCCTTCTTGAGCTCCTCCATGGCCTGTCACCAATTCATATTTTTCTTGGAAGCTTTTGATGCAGGAGTTCCGACTTTGTTGTCTTCCTCCCATTCCATGCTTTGATTCTTATTGTCCTCAGAGGATTCTATGGTCCTATTGTACTTCCTCTGCTTGCTCACATTGCCAGCCAATTAATTGACTTTTGAGCTCTTTGCCACAGCAGAACTCTGCTTCCAGATTGCAGATAGCTATGTTCCAAATCACTGGGGTTTTCACAGCTGCCAGAGCTATTAGGAGGGTGCCCTCTCTCTGCAGCCCCCACAAGTTCTGGCACACTGTCCACACACACCAGGACCATCACCCAGGACCATAATCCAGATCCAAGCTGGTTAAAGCAAGAACGACTACCCTCTGAATGATTGCTTGGTCCCCCTACACTCTGCAGGCCAGAAGCTCCAGAGGCAGCCACACAGCAGCAGCTGCAGCTGCCTTGCCTCAGCCACTTCTTGCCCCAGGGTTAGGGGCCAGCCCGCTCCTTCTTCACCCTTCCAACAGAGTTCCCTAATGACCTTTTACTTTCTTTTTGGCATTTATTGGTTGAGAAGTCTGGAAACCACCACAGCTGCTGGTTATTCACTCCCCTGAACTCTGCTCCAGCCACTGGTCAGGGCCAGAACCGTGGGCCACATCAGATT
Source organism: Petaurus breviceps papuanus (assembly GCF_028583685.1). Classification (NCBI taxonomy): domain Eukaryota; kingdom Metazoa; phylum Chordata; class Mammalia; order Diprotodontia; family Petauridae; genus Petaurus; species Petaurus breviceps. The sequence continues at coordinate 6,684,704 of NW_027185712.1, forward strand.
GTGCTCGGCTCCCAGCCCAGTGCACTAGACCTTTCCTGCCAGCCTACTGGGCTGCCTTAAGCAGGAGATTTGTTTCTCTCTGTCACTTTGTGGGTTCTATATCTCTAAAATTTGTCATTTTTTTACATGTATTGGAGGTGGTGGGAACTAGAGCTGCATAGATATCCTGTTTTTACTCTGCCATCTTGGCTCTGCCTAGTTACTGTGTTCTCCCAGTATATTCTCTCTACTCACACTGCTACCATCTTAGTTCAAGCACTTATGTCTTAGCTAGATTATTGCAATAGCATCCTGTCTCAAATCTATAACCACTCCAGTTTAACCTACACAGTGACGTCAAAGTTATTTTCCATAGGCAATGATCTGACTATGTGATCCTTCTATTCAATCAACTCCAGTGTCTTCCTATGGCCTCTAAAAAATATAAATTCCTCTGTTTAGCTTTTAAATCCCTAAGAATCCTGGTCCTAATCTTTCTAGTCTTATTGGACATTATCCCTCTTCCTCACTCTATATTCTATCCATAAAGTCACTCCTTGTATCATTTATGAAATTTCATATTGTCTCTCCATTCTTTTGTTTTGGCCATCCCATGTTCTTGGAATGCACTCTCTCATTACCTATGTTTCACATAGAACCTTTCTTTCTTTATAGTGTACCTCAGGTACCATCTTCTTTATTAAGAGTTTCCTGATCCCTCTAAATAATAATGTCCTCTCTCCCTAACTTCCCTATATTTTACTACTTCAGAGCAAACAGAGGTATAGATAAGCTAGAGGCATAGTATTGACTTCATATTTATGCTGCATATATTTTATATAAATTTATTGTCTTTTCATTAGAGTGTAAGTCATTCTGAGTGGGAATTGTTTCATTCTTTGCACAGCTTCTACCACAGTGCCTAACACATAGTAGGCATTTAATAAATATAGCTTATTGCTGACTTCTTGGTATGATTGCTGACTTTTTTTCTAGATACTTACTAACAGTCCTTTTAATAACAAAGCCAAGAATTTTTGGTAAAAATGAAAGCCAAGATGACTTGGTTATAGTTTGCTCTCTCCATTCTCTAAAGGACCAATTAGTTTTGTTCTGCTCCTCTCTAAGTGAACTTTTAATCTGACCCAGGTGTAGATATATAGAAAGATAGTAGATAGATGGACAGATGGAAGGACAGACAGGTGGACAGATGGATGGATGGATGGATGGATGATAGAGATATAGCTATATCTCTATCATCCATCTATCTTGGTCCTATGGAAGGACAGATAAATGGATCAGTATGAATACTACAAAAGGACTAGGAAATATAAGAGAAAGACCACGAGGAAGAAATACCATATTTTTTAGGATATTAGAATATAATAATGAGGGTTAGACTTAGAAACCCTTAAAAGGATGTTTATAATCAGACTAGCTGGGCCAAAAGAGGGAGGAAACAATTCCCTTTGGTAAGGTGAAGCAATTGTCATTCCATGGAGGAAACGCACCAAAACTCAAGCAAGGTCATTCAAAGAAAAAACATTAGTGAAAAACTTTCCATGTCTTTCTAAATATTTTCGAATATTTATGATGCCTCTGGGGTATATCAGAATTCCTAGACAGTAAGAAAGGGAAAAAAGTAATAAATTCCCCCTAGATTAGACATTAATTTCAGTTGAGAAGTTTCTTGCTCTGTTAGTTTCCAGGTCTGAAGTGATAAGCTGTAGGAGAAAGAATTGCAAATGACATTGGAAAGCACTTGATATATACATATCTGGCCATGCAAATGATCATAAAAAGATTTCTATTTTGCATTATTATGTTACATTGTTACATTAATGCCACCTCAGAAATACTATAATTGGGGCGGCCAGTAGCACAACGAGTAAGAGCACCGGCCCCAGAGTCGGGATGACCTGGGGATCAAATCCGGGCTCAGATACTTAGCACCACACTCAGAAATAACTGGCCATGTAACTTTGAGCAAGTTACTTAACCCCAATTGCTTTAAAAAAAAGAAATACTATAATTGACCTCAGATGTCATTTTGTAACAAACATTTAAGTGCCTATTATGTGCCAATGCACTTTGATAGACAATAGTAAAGATGCCAGGGTAAGTAAAACAGAACCCTTGCTTTTGAACAGGCCACTGCAATAGGGATGATAAGGCTTGTACATATATAAATATATTAAGATTACTATTATAATAAATGAATTAGAATAAAGACCACATGTGAAGGAGGTAGCATCTGGCACATAGCAGATGCTTAATAAATGTTTACTGACTGACTGACAGATCATCTCCATCTGGGGAATCTTTAGTAATAAACTAAATTTACAAAATAGCCTTTTCACTCCTCAGGGAAGCTCGTTATCTGATCTTAGGAGCAAACAGTGAGGAATATTTTCTCTTTCCTCTATTTCTCCCTCAGGTCAATTCTGATCTTATTATATATATCTACTTAGGCAGAGTAGGCAATTGAGCCTTTCCTTGCCCTCCTCCCCAGATTTCCCCCTTAACATCTTTTGAGCTAGATTCTCCAGAAAACCATTGGTACAATTCACATATATCATTTAGGAGGACCTAGAACTTTTTTCCACTGGTAGATCTGCCCAGATAAGCAAGTTGACCCTTCAGACCCAGAGGAATTAAGATGGCCTCCCTGAAAACTTGGTTCATCTCTTCCAGCCCTCATTCCCTCTATAACTGCCTCCTACTCATCTTCAGATACATAATCTTTAGACCTTCTGGATCCAGAACCAGATTTTTTTACCCAGGAAGAAACATAAAATAAAACAGTTTTCTCTAGGATCAGACTCTTATGAGTGTTTCTGCTCCCTGGTTCCATTGTCACAAACAACCTGAGTCTTTAGACTCCTGAACCCACTTTAGATTTGTGATCAAGAGCTGTTTATCCTATGTTGCGTTCACTAATTCCCTGATTTCCATACTCTAGATCACTGCAGAGTCCCTGGTTGTTGTCTTGCTGCTATTGGTCTCCTTGGACTATGGAAAATTCAGGGTCCTTCACCCTAAACCCACCTCTAACCAGTCTAGTTACTGCCTGGATTTCCCAATCCTATGAGTGCTAGATCAGTCCTACCCAGCTGCTACCAATGCACCTCAATAGCATCTCTTTCTCCCAGTATGGTATATTAGAAAAAATTGTGGTTCTTGAGTTAGGGATCCTGGTTTCTAATCTCACCTTAATGCTTCCTAACTGTGTGACCTTGGATAAGCTATCTAACCTCTCTTGGTCTTAGTTTCTTCATCTATAAAAGGAGGGGATTCAGCAAGATGACCTCTGAGGACCCTTTTAGCTGTGGATCTGGGATACAATGACTAAGTTCTTAAGTCAATAATATTCCCATTTATAGACAGAGCAATCATGTTATAGTCAGGATATAGAAAGGCAAGAAATTAATGCCAAGGTATAGAATAGCAAATGTATGATCCTCCTATTCCCTCCCACCCCTTTTCTTGACTAGTGAGTAACAAGTGCACACTATGTACATGCATACACACATATACACTACATACATACACCATGCACACGCAGAGGTGCATAAATGCATTTTCAGACTCTCAGTCTCCATACTTAATTGCTTTCTGAGATAAAACAAACCACATCTTTATAGGAAAGGGTTTAATTTTAAAGACTCTCTGTTGACACAAATCTCAATCTCCTCTTAGAGGGAAAAAATACATGTGAAAATTAAGAAAAGAAAAAGCATTCCAGAGATGTAATTTGATAATATCTAAGGCAGGAAAGTTATCATCAAGATAGAAGTGTAATTATCGTCACATTAAAAATTTGGATTTTGCATGTTTAAAAAATACAAATGCCAATTACCTAATACACAAATGTTTTGGAAATAAGCTATGTTTTCCTTCCTTTCCATTTGTAATACAACCATAGTATTTCTAGCAACACTCACTTTAAGATCACCAGTGAACTCTTTCTTATCAAATAAAAAGGTCTTTTCTGTCACCAAATCACAAAACTGGAAGGGATTTAAGAGATTGTCTAGCTAAAAATTCATAAATACTTGTTGAATGAACGGATGCATTCATGAACCTAATCCCAACCAATCCTTTTTGAAGATGAGAGAAACAAGATACACAGAGGTGTTTCTTGCCCAAAGACAGTCACACAACTGGGGATTGACATACTACTCCAGAAAAGAACTCAGGTCTTCTGTCTCCCTGGCCAGAGCTTATTTTAGAAATGAGGCTAATGGAGAGAGAGCAGAGATGCTTAAAGATCTAGAAAATTGCATGTGAGGTAAAAAGTGGGCTGGAGGGAAGAGGGGTTTTCCTATATTACCAGAGCCATAACTAGGAATTTAAGAGCATGGGCCAATTGCAGCTTCAGTCATGAGTGTCAGAGAGAAAGACGCCTGTCCTCCAGAGTCTGACCCTTGCCAACAAAAGAATTAAGAGAAAAACTGACCCCAAAATGGGATGCCATGAGAACAGAACCTTACAGGTGACTGGTCTAAGAAACAATTGTACCAATCTGGCAGATGACAACAAAGTAGAGCATGGGAACGGTGGTCTGTGTGAGGAGCAAGTGTGATACCCCTTAACCCAAATATTATCACCTTGAGGAAAAGCCCTGCTTCCTGCATACTATTTCATTTCTCAGAGTCTTGCTCAACCCAGCCTAGGGTGCTCTTTTTCCTGAAATAGGTAGCACCAAAGACCACCATTAGGAGCTATTTTGCATTTTTCTAGTAAACAACACTGGTTATCCAGCATTTTCTTTTTGCCCTTACTTCAGAAGATTCCACAGGGGAGGGGGAGAAAGAGAAACTCTGTCTTCCCCTGAGATCAAGCCTTGCCACTGGTGCTTGATGTTACCTCTGAGAAGAATAGGGCTTAGTGTAAATCCAGAAGGCACCACAGGTATTAGCCATAATATATAGAAAACATTGTGTATGCCATTAATATATGAAAGCACTACCATAAAACTAACTCTGGATTATAGTATATGAATTATGATACATTCTTGGTTGCTGCAGCTGGATTTAAAGACTTGCTTACTATTTAAGACATGATATATTTTAAAGCAAAGCACAAACCCACAACATGCCAGTTCCTGCTTAGCAATTGTATTTGAAGGTGGATCAGACACAGACAAGGCAGTAACATGGATAGTGATGTTAACCAATCTATCAAATACATCCGTCAATTGTCTTTTGGATAGGATACTGATATGTCTGCACCAGGTTATAGTTAGAATATGGTGCTAAAACATGAAATGCCCAGGTGCATCAATGATCTTCATACTAAGAGAAACTTTGTTTCATGGTAAAATGAAACTCTTTATACTAGGAAACTCTCCTGGAAAGAATTGGTGGGGAAGTGTGGATGGTTTACTTGCTCTGGATTATTTTCTCAACTAATAATCCTATCTCTGAGATTAGGTCTCCACAGGATAGCTGCAACCTTGGGCTCTAAAGATATAATTAATGGGTCCAGGTCCCTATTACTAGAGCTCATAAATGCCCACCACTATGCTTCCCAGTAACTGTCAGACAGTAAACAAGAGTACATCAAAGCAAAGGTTTTGGTAAGAACAGTAGCTATAAAGTGCCCCCCACAAACCTCCTTAAACACACACACACACACACACCCTCTAAACTTGGAGCTCCTCTCCCACAAATATAGACAGCATCTATGGAAAGAGTAGCACAAAGTCTTAACTTTAGTGATCGAGTTTAATCTTAATGAGCAGAGATTGAAGGGAATGCATATAACCAGGACTACTCACTCCTCCAGCACCACTGGGCCTCAAAATCTTCTCTCTCCTCTTCTCTGCAGTTTAATTCTGGATAGCTCTCTCTTGATTTCATAACCAGCTCTCTTTGTTAACAGATGTTCTACTTCTTGAAGCTTTTTCCTATTTCAGGTGTCTCTCATACATGTTTATCCAGATGTTGCCATGCCTGAAAATTTCTCTAACTGAATCTCCAAATGCAGAAGTGTCTTCTAAACACACACCACTGTTAGACACTATGGTCAATGGCAGAGCAGAGCAGAGAGAAATCCGAACCACCCCTAATGAAGGGGCTTCATTCCACAGAACACTCCTAACCAAGACTGATTCAAACTTCTTCACTTCTTCTTGAACATGACGCTTTTGGACGATCATCCAGGGGCACAACCCTTGTCTGTCTAAGGATACTGCTTCCTAGCTGAAGGTGCAGGGCACTCTGAGGAGGAGAAAGAAGATAGCAAGCACCAGGCAAGTTAAACCGTCATTCACCACCTTGTTCACAATTTCCCCTCAGATTCTGATGGAGATTCCCCCAGATCCCGAACTAAAGGGGCATGGGAATAGTAGTGTCCTCTAATCCACCAGAGAAGTTTCTAGCCCAGTCCCTGCAGCCATTAATGAGGAGAAAAATCAGTGTGGAAAAGGAGCCTACCTACAACAACTACTGACCAATAATCACCAATAGGTGTAATAGGCAGAAGAACCCTGGGAGTTCCCCCTTTACTCCATTCATACCACTTCCTTCCCCCCCCCCCCCCCCCCCACACACACATACCACATCACTGATTCTCTTCCCAGTTCAGCCCAGGAAATGGTTCCACCCCCACTAACTACTAATCAATTGCTATTAAGAGGGTGGATCAGCCTAAGTGAGGAATCAGGAACCCCTGAGAGACAGGAGGCAGCATGTGCCAGGCAAGTCAAGTCAGTAACACCAACTTGACCAGCATCTCCCCTCACATACTGATGGAGGCAGTCCAGGACCACAAACCCAAGAGCCTCGGGAACAGTAGGGATTCCAGCCTGGTGTCTGTAGTCATCATCCTGAGAAGCAACTCCTGGGCTCTTATCTCTGCTATAGCCACATTGACTGAATATCCAGAAAAGAAAGTTCTTGTCACCAAAGTCCTTGGCATTGTCAAATTGTCATCCAAAACTGATCTGATTTAGCCAATGGAAATGACATTAAAGAATAGGCATCAGCATCAGTTTTGCCACCATACCCTAAGGAAAGTGAGGCTTTCCCTTCTGTCTTGCAGTTCATTTTGTTGCCTCCTTCATTAGATGATCTATTTTAACCCCCTCATGTTACAATTGAGGAAATAGCCCCACAAAAGTTAAGTGACATGTCCAGGGTCAGAAGTTTATTAAGAACTATAGGAATGATTTGAACTTATGCCCTCTGACTCCACAGTCAGCGTTCTTTCCATTGTCTGCTAGGCCCTGCTGATGGGGGCTTGGGATGATCACCTTGGTTTGTGAACAACTGAAGAGAAATAACTAAGCCCTCGGTAGTTCAGATTCCCTAAATCACACCTTCCTTCAAAAGTACACTTTGGAGCCAGAATGAGACCTGTAATTATTTATACTTTTCCCTTCACATGGTCAAGGCACACACTACCACATAATTTGTGCAGAATACAGTCTTCTCTACTTAGAAACTAGGGCAATGCTAAAATGGAAAATTATTCACACCAGGCTCAATTACATATGGCACTGAGTTTTGTACAAAAATCATGTCCTGGAATCTACATTAGAAGGGGCAGAAATTTTGTGCTGTTAGAAGACTGCTTAAAATGAATTATTACAGAATGAAGGAGGTAAAAGAAGAAAGTGAGAGTCTCATCTAGTAAAGCAATCATTGCTTTGAAATTGAGAAGGCCTCCTTTTAAGGTTGTCCGTGTGATAATAAAAAAAGCTTCCAGGCATAGTGGATAGAGTGTTCAGCTTAGAATCAAAATTCAAATCCTGCTTATAAGGCTAAATGAGTGACTGAGGAGGGGGGAAGGGAAGCTTGGCAACACAAATAGACCAAGTTTTACTTTGATGTGCCTCTGATGACTCCCTAGGACTTATCTGCTAAGTAACACACAGGTCAGCATCTGCAATCTATCCTGATTGGCTAAGCCTCCTTCACGAAGGCTTCCTGAATTATGCAAATGTAGCTCTAATAGTGACAATTATAAATTATGATGATCATCCTTTGAAGGGAATTGGGATATAGAAAACTATCTTCAGGTTCAAGTTCTATCTCTGACATATGAAGGCTGTGTGTCCTTGGCAAAATACCTCTTAATGCCTCTAGGTGTCAATCTGCAGGGATAGAGGGAAGTGCTTCTTTAGGAGCTAATTAATTCACAGGTCCAGATTAAAAACAAAACAAACACTGACACAAACAAAAAATTCCTTAGAGGTGTCTGGTGCAGCACTTTGAGTTTTGCAAAGCATTTTATATATGCTCTATTTTTGCTCCTAAAACAACCCCCTGAGGTATGTACAACTGTTATTTTCATTTTGTAGATAAGGCCAAATGATTGACTCAGGGTCACATAGCTAGTATCTGAGGCAGGATTCAAACCCAGGTCTTTGTGACTACAAGGCCAGCACTCTATTATACCCTGCTGCTTTATGCTTTTCAGAATTTATTCATACTCGTTATTGCATTTGGTCTCTCTAACTATGTGGGCTAACCTGGACGACTGTTACTGTATCCATTTGAAAGATGAGGAAACTGATGTAGAGGTGACGCAATTGGTTAGTTCAGAGAAAAGAACCCAAATATCATTGCCCATCACTTGTTCTGTTACAGTACATTCCAAATTTCCCTAAACAGGTATTTATGAATGCCCCTATATTAATTTGCATTTACTTTGTAGATCTCTTTACATGTATTCTCATTCCAATTTTGTATGTGAATATCTAGATCCTTTTCTGAATGTATGCCCTTTGAGGGCAATTAGCATATCTTCTATTTCCATTGTGAACTCACTTCTTAAAGAGTCCTATTCACTGAATGGGTGTTACCTCACTCTAAGTGAGTACCTGAAAAAGCCTCAGCCTAAAAGGGCCTGGGTCTCCCATTTCATCCTGGGTAATCTCCAGTCATCCTGATGAATATTTGGACACTGGACCCAGATGGCTTTGGAGGACAAAGTGACCTTGCACAGCCCTCCCTCACTCAAATCAAAGTCAACTGCAAGTCACATCATCATTTCCCTGATGTCACGGTCCTCAAAAAGGTAGGACAAACACACAACAATTTCCAGTGTACCTTGTCCTTTAAGATACTTAATTCACTGACTGACTGACTGACTGACTGAGTCCATCCTTCTCAAGGCATGGCATTCATGGTCCAGGAAGAGGGTATCTGTGTCCACCCTAAGCCACCAGGATTGTTCATGAGTCAACTATCTGGGTCTCCAGGCACCTTGGATTTGGGAAGCTTTGGTCTATATTCTCAATTCTTCCTCACCTGTTCCTGACCGTTAGAAGACAAGTCTCTGGCTGTGGCCACAGTGGCAATCAGCAGATGTTGCAGCCCAACAATTTAAAACTTAAAGACGCCTATTGGAACCCTGGAAGTCTTGTCCTTTCCAAGTCTCCACAATTTTTTTTCTCCTGGCAGGGACTTTCCAGAGGCCCCAGGGAGATGAAATGACATTATAGAAGCAACCACTACATAAGACATATGATAAATCAAATTATGCTAACAAAATGTTTCCTAGTAGGGGACCTACTTCAATGAATAGACAGGAATGATTTATTAGCATAACAATTTGATGTAATTAGATGCTTCTAAAGTGCTTTGAGAGTGCTTAGAAAGTTTTCTTAATTGTTTTGAACACCCCTCTTGCTATAATAATAATAATGCTATTAATCTGTACCAGTTTTGTAGAAAAGATGGCTTAAGTGCATATCAACTTCAGCATTTTTACAATGATCACAAATTTATTTGCATGCCAGTCAAAGAGAGTTTGGAGAGAAAAATGGGCTCTAGCACCCATATTCCCCATAGGGTATTTTTGGCAGACCTGAAGCCCAGAAGATGGTAGAAGAGATCGCAGAAGCCAGATACTCAGCAGAAAGGCACGGTTCAAGAAGGGGATGATGGTGACCAAGAGAGACAACACATTCAGAGTGCCTGCCACATCCCCCAGAGAACAGCATGGTAGTAGGACCAAAGGGCATCAACAGCCCTGCAATACCAACCAGAGGTATAAGTTACCCTCACCACCATGTGTCTGGTACAAGCCATTTTATGCATATTCTCCAGGCACAGTCTATGTATGTGCACCCTCCCCCACTGTTGCTGTAGTAACCAGTGACAGTATAGCCCATGAGATTATGTGAGGATCTTTTCTTATTGCTTTATTTGCTGTATTATTTGATTAAAGGTATTTTGTTTTCATCTAACTTGTCGTCAGCTTGCACAGGAGAGGGTTTATGAATTATGATTTTGAATGACCCAAAGAATGCCTTGAGCCTGTAGTAGTTTTATTTTCTTTGTCTTGATTTGTTTTTGTTTTTTTTCCTATGATCTAAATGTGAGAGGTCCTACTGCAGGTACAATATTAATATCAATTATAAATAGTTCTTAAGGATATACTCTCTGTGTGCTTGACTCTATAGTAGGTGACATGGGAGATGTAATAGAAGAAAAATGGCTAAGTTCCTTCCTTTAAAAATCTATAATCTGAGGGCTACTAGGTGGCACAGTGAATAGAGTACCAGCCCTAGAGTCAGGAGGAACTGAGTTCAAATGTGGCTTCAGACACGTGACACTTAACTAGCTTTGTGTTCTTGGGCAAGTCATTTAACCCCAATCGCCTTGCCTTCCCCCCTCAAAAAAAAAATCTGTAATCTGGTTAGGAGTTTATACTAAACTGATTGTGCAGATATCAGGAACTGGGACAGTCCAAAAATCATATTTGTTCCACACGTTGGTCAATTTAATGGCTACATATTGACACATTTCATTCCACCCATCTTCAATATAGAATTACATTTTTTTTATTCCAGAGACTACCCATCACTATCATAGTACCTGCTAGTTCTATTCAAAGAGGCAGATTAAGAGGTGCATGAGACCACAAGGAACAGAGCAGGCAACAGGTAGAATTCAGAGGTTCTATACCTTTCAACTGCATCAGCCACCCTGAGCCTAGCTCATATAGATCAACCAACCAGTCTGCCAGCTTGTATTCAGAAAGTCATAAAAAAAAGATTCATTAATTTCTCCTTTCAAGGAAATTCTGCATTAAAAAAACCTAGAAAATCCATGGCCCAGCTCATCTTTAACTTTATTAATGAAGAAACAACCCCAGGTCACAGTAACCTCTCCTTCCTCCAAGCTCTCTGTCTCTCTCCCACTCCTTACCGCTGATCTCTCTTTCTCTTTTTGTATAAATCCTAGATTTACTTGTGAACATAGTGTCTCCCCTCAGAGGAATGTAAACTCCTTCATAAATGAGATATTTTCATATTTGGATTCCCAGCATCTAGCACAGCGCCTGGAAATCAGTAAATTAATAAAATTTTATAAATTAAATAGGCCTTAATAAATATTTGTTGATAACACAATCTAATCCACTGCCTTGAATTGCAGCTTTCTCCTTCTCTGTATGTCTCCTATGTCCACAGCTAGTATGCAAGCTTTTTTTAAGGGCAGTGATTATCTCTTTGTTAAATGACCAGAATACCTAGAATAATGCTGTGAACATAGTAACCATTCCATGAGTTCTATGTGATTAATAGAAGGGTCAGAAGTACAATGCCCATATTTATTTAATGCTTAACATGTTATAGAAACATTATCCTCACAACAGTTTCAAGAAGTAAGTAGCACAAATATTATTATCCGCATTTTGCAGCTGAAGGAAATGAATCTCAGAGGGATTTAGTCAAGAGACTTAGGAACACACAGCTAGCTGGACACAGGCCTTCTAACTTCAGGTTCAGGGCTCTTTTCACCATACATCTTCTCCTCAGACTTAATCCAATGACAAAGACAATGTCTCCATTTATTCTGTACTTATTTTCATCACAGTCCCTGAATTCAATATTCATTTAATTTTGTGATCCAGCTAGCCCGGTTAAGGCTACTGTTAGAATTAGGTTTTTCTTAAACACTAATCTTCCCACAATTTGCTTTGTCCTAGCACACTATCATCCTTTTTATGACATCATATTGGGTTTGTGTATAATTCAATCAATACCTTGGGGCAAACTATTTGATGATTACAATAAAATTTTTTTAAAATATCATTTTGCTCTTCTTCGTGTTGGTACTTTCATTATCACACGTTGCTCCCTTGCAAGAGTTTATGGGACTGTTAACACCCAAAGGACATTTTAAACATACCATTTTTACGACAGCTATACTCCAAGATAAATGAAAACATCAAAAAAAAAAAAAGGTATTAGGATCCTTCCTTGGTCTTTGATTGATATGAATTGAGGTAGTAAAAAGAGTTTTCTTTTGAATAGCCCCACATATTAAGAGGAACTGGAAATATCATTCTCAAGCAGGCTGTTGAAAATAACACATGGCACCATCTGACTTACTGGAATCTGACATTGCCTTGAAGACTGAGCATAATCAAAAGCAAATAAGCAATCACTTTTACCTAACACAGGATCATGTGTAGAAAGCTTTTTTTTTTACACTGTGAAGCACCATATAGATGTGAACTATAACTAGATAGTTGCCATCACTCTTGGTTTTAGCCAACCACACACAAAAAAATGCTAAATTCCTTTTTGTGAAAGTCCTGTCAATAAATATTTTTGTGAAAGTCCTGTCAATAAA